>NW_017202355.1:0-29114 GCF_001704415.2 Capra hircus
GGGGGGCCTCTCAGGATTCCTGTCCCGTCGATGCAGGGGCTAAGATCTTGTGTGGAGTCGGTGCCGGACCTGAGGATTCCTCTCGCAGTGCTGACAGGGATCTTGGGGTACTTCTGGAGTCTCCCCAGGGGAGTCAGTCCTCGTCTCGAGTGGGGCATGCACGTGCGATTTCCTCCCGAGCTGTAGGCAGCAGTGTCACGCCTTCTCTTCGCGTGGATCAAGGGATCTGTGGCTTTCCCTCGAGGGCTTTCCCACGAGGGCATTTCCCCACGTGCCACGTGCGTGGTGTGAGTCGATCCTCAGCTTGAAAGTCGAGACAGTGCAGGGAAAACAGGTTTCCCTGGAATGGACTGAGACATCTGGGGGACTCTGGGAATGGTGGCACGACCCTGGAGTTCCTCTCGCCTTTCCTGTGGAGAGCGCCTCCTCTTGAGATGCGACGGAACGCCAGGAATTCTTTCTCCGACCACGCAGGGAAAGGATCCGTCCTCTCGAGCTACGGGGCGGAAACGGGGCTCCTCTGGATGTTGGCGGGGTTCTCGTGCTTCCTCTTGAGTGGAGACGGGTATGTCGGGGAACTTCTTGAGTTGCAGCAAGGGTGTGAAGGACCCTTTGGAAGTTCGAGACGTTCGATGTGATAAGCCTCGAGACGTCTCAGCGGAAATGGGCCTCATCTCGCCTGGAGGGGAGAACCTCCTGGACTTTGTCGAGTTGCCGCAGTTGCTCTTTACTTACGACGGGGACCTCAGGGACCCGCTCTGGTGGCCTCAGGAAAGGCCAGTCCCCATGCGAGTTGCTCGGGGGCCTCTCGGGATTCCTCTCCCGTCGATGCGGGGCCTAAGATCTTGTGTGGAGTCGGTGCCGGAACCTGAGGCATTCCTCTCCAGTGCTGACATGGATCTTGGAGTATTTCTGGAGTCTTCCCAGGGGAGTCAGTCCTCGTCTCGAGTGGGGTCATGCACGTGCCCTTTCCTCCCGAGCTGTAGCAGCAGTGTCCCGCTTCCCTTCGCGTGGATCAAGGGATCTGTGGCTTTTCCTCGAGGCTTTCCCACGAGGCTTTCCCACAGGGCTGTCCCACGTGCCACCGTGGTGTGAGTCGATCCTCGGCTTGAAAGTCGAGGCAGTGCAGGGGAAAACAGGTTTCCCTGGAATGGACTGAGATATCTGGGGGACTCTGGGAATGGTGGCACGACCCTGGAGTTCCTCTGCCTTTCCTGTGGAGAGCGCCTCCTCTTGAGATGCGACGGGAACGCCGGGAATTCTTTCCCGACCACGCAGGGAAAGGATCACTCCTCTCGAGCTAGGAGACGGAAACGGGGCTCCTCTGGATGTGGGCGGGACTCTCATGCTTCCTCTCGAGTGGAGCCGGGTATGTCAGGGGAACTATTTGCAGTTTCAGCAAGGGTGTGAAGGACCCTTTGGAAGTTCCAGAGGTTAGGTGTGATTAGCCTCGAGACACCTCAGCGGAAATGGGCCTCATCTCGACTGGAGGGGAGAACCTCCTGAATTTTCTCGAGTTGCAGTAGGTGCTCTCGACTTACGACGGGGACCTCAGTGACGCGCTCTGGTGGCCTCAGGAAAGGCCAGTCCCCATGCGAGTTGCTCGGGGCCTCTCGGGATTCCTCTCCTGTTGATGCTGCGGCCTAAGACCTTGTGTGTAGAAAGTGCTGGAAGCTGAGGATTCCTCACTATTGCTGACATGGATCTTGGGGTACTTCTGGAGTCTCCCCAGGGGAAGTCAGTCCTCGTCTCGAGTGGGGGCATGCACGTGCGCTTTCCTCCCGAGCTGTTTCAGCAGTGTCACGCTTCCATTCACGTGGATTAAGGGAATCTGTGGCTTTCCCTCGAAGCTTTCCCACAAGGCTTTCCCACGAGGCTTTCCCACAGGGCTGTCCCACGTGCCACCGTGGTGCGAGTCGATCCTCGGCTTGAAAGTCGAGTCAGTGCAGGGAAAACAGGTTTCCCTGGAATGGACTGAGACATCTGGGGGACTGTGGGAATGGTGGCACGATCCTGGAGTTCCTCTCGCCATTCCTGTGGAGAGCGCCTCCTCTTGAGATGCGACGGGAACGCCGGGAATTCTTTCCCGACCACGCAGGGAAAGGATCCCTCGTCTCGAGCTAGGAGGCGAAAACGGGGCTCCTCAGGATGTGGGCGGGACTCTCGTGCTTCCACTTGAGTGGAGCCGGGTATGTCGGGGAACTATTTGAGTTGCAGCAAGGGTGTGAAGTACCCTTTGGAAGTTCCAGATGTTAGATGTGATTAGCCTCGAGACACCTCAGCGGAAATGAGGCCTCATCTCGCCTGGAGGGGAGAACCTCCTGGATTTTCTCAAGTTGTGGCAGGTGCTCTCGACTTACGACGGGGACCTCAGGGACCCGCTCTGGTGGCCTCAGGAAAGCCAGTCCCCATGCGAGTTGCTCGGGGGCCTCTCGGGATTTCTCTCCCGTCGATGCCGGTGCCTAAGACCTTGTGTGGAGTGGTGCTGGAGACCTGAGGATTCCTCTCCAGTGCCGACATGGATCTTGGGGTTCTTCTGGAGTCTCCCCAGGGGAGTCAGTCCTCGTCTCGAGTGGGGGCATGCAACTGCGCTTTCCTCCCGAGCTGTAGCAGCAGTGTCGCTCTTCCCTTCGAGTGGATCAAGGGATCTGTGGCTTTCGCTCGAGACTTTCCCACGAGTCTTTCCCACGAGGCTTTCCCACGAGGCTTTCCCACGAGGCTTTCCCACAGGGCTGGCCCACGTGCCACCGTGGTGTGAGTCGATCCTCGGCTTGAAAGTCGAGGCAGTGCAGGGAAAACAGGTTTCCCTGGAATGGACTGAGACATCTGGGGGACTCTGGGAATGGAGGCACGACCCTGGAGTTCCTCTCGCCTTTCCTGTGGAGAGCGCCTCCTCTTGAGATGCGACGGGAAGGCCAGGAATTCTTTCCCGATCACGTAGGGAAAGGATTCCTCCTCTCGAGCTAGGAGGCGGAAACGGGGCTCCTCTGGATGTGGGCGGGACTCTCGTGCTTCCTCTCGAGTGGAGACGGGTATGTCAGGGAACTTCTTGAGTTGCAGCAATGGGTGTGAAGGACCCTTTCGGAAGTTCCAGAGGTTAGGTGTGATTAGCCTCGAGACGCCTCAGCACAAATGGGCCTCATATCGCCTGGAGGGGAGAATCTCCTGGATTTTCTCGAGTTGGGGAAGGTGCTCTCGACTTACGACGGGGAACTCAGGGACCCGCTCTGGTTGCCTCAGGAAAGGCCAGTCCCCATGCGAGTTGCTCGGGGGCCTCTCGGGATTCCGTCTCCCGTCGATGCCGGGGCCTAAGATCTTGTGTGGAGTCGGTGCCGGAACCTGAGGATTCCTCTCCAGTGCTGACATGGATCTTGGGGTACTTCTGGAGTCTCCCCAGGGAAGTCAGTCCTGCATCTCGAGTGGGGGCATGCACATGAGACTTTCCTCCCGAGCTGTAGCAGCAGTGTCACGCTTCCCTTCGCGTGGATCAAGGGATCTGTGGCTTTCGCTCGAGGCTTTCCCATGAGGCTTTCCCACGAGGCTTTCCCACAGGGCTGTCCCACGTGCCACCGTGGTGTGAGTCGATCCTCGGCTTGAAAGTCGAGGCAGTGCAGGGAAAACAGGTTTCCCTGGAATGGACTGAGACATCTGGGGGACTCTGGGAATGGTGGCACGACCCTGGAGTTCCTCTCGCCTTTCCTGTGGAGAGCGCCTCCTCTTGAGATGCGACGGGAACGCCGGGAATTCTTTCCTGAACACGCAGGGAAAGGATCCCTCCTCTCGAGCTAGGAGGCGGAAACGGGGCTCCTCTGGATGTGGGCGGGACTCTCGTGCTTCCTCTCGAGTGGAGACGGGTATGTCGGGGAACTTCTTGAGTTGCAGCAAGGGTGTGAAGGACCCTTTGGAAGTTCCAGAGGTTAGGTGTGATTAGCCTCGAGACGCCTCAGCGGAAATGGGCCTCATCTCGCCTGGAGGGGAGAACCTCCTGGATTTTCTCGAGTTGGCAGCAGGTGCTCTCGACTTACGACGGGGACTTCAGGGACCCGCTCTGGTGGCCTCAGGAAAGGCCAGTCCCCATGCGAGTTGCTCGGGGACCTCTCGGGATTCCTCTCCCTTCGATGCTGGGGCCTAAGACCTTGTGTGGAGTCAGTGCCGGAACCTGAGGATTCCTCTCCAGTGCTGACATTGGATCTTGGGGTACTTCTGGAGTCTCCGCCAGGGGAGTCAGTCCTCGTCTCGAGTAGGGGCATGCACGTGCGCTTTCCTCCCGAGCTGTAGCAGAAGTGTCCGCTTCCCTTCGCGTGGATCAAGGGATCTGTGGCTTTCCCTCGAGGCTTTCCCACGAGGCTTTCCCACGAGGCTTTCCCACAGGGCTGTCCCACGTGCCACCATTGGTGTGAGTCGATCCTCGGCTTGAAAGTCGAGGCAGTGCAGGGAAAACAGGTTTCCCTGGAATGGACTGAGACATCTGGGGGACTCTGGGAATGGTGGCACGACCCTGGAGTTCCTCTCGCCTTTCCTGTGGAGAGCGCCTCCTCTTGAGATGCGACGGGAACGCCGGGAATTCTTTCCTGACCAGGCAGAGAAAGGATCCCTCCTCTCGAGCTTGGAGGCGGAAACAGGGGCTCCTCTGGATGTGGGCGGGACTCTCGTGCTTCCTCTCGAGTGGAGACGGGTATGTCGGGGAACTTCTTGAGTTGCAGCAAGGGTGTGAAGGACCCTTTGGAAGTTCCAGATGTTAGATGTGATTAGCCTCGAGACGCCTCAGCGGAAATGTGCCTCATCTCGCCTGGAGGGGAGAACCTCCTGGATTTTCTCGAGTTGCGGCAGGTGCTCTCGACTTTACGACGGGGACCTCAGGGACCCGCTCTGGTGGCCTCAGGAAAGGCCAGTCCCCATGCGAGTTGCTCCGGGGCCTCTCGGGATTCCTCTCCCGTCGATGCCGGGGCCTAAGACCTTGTGTGGAGTCGGTGCCGGAACCTGAGGATTCCTCTCCAGTGCTGACATGGATCTTGGGGTACTTCTGGAGTCTCCCCAGGGGAGTCAGTCCTCGTCTCGAGTGGGGGCATGCACGTGCGCTTTCCTCCCGAGCTGTAGCAGCAGTGTCACGCTTCCCTTCGCGTGGATCAAGGGATCTGTGGCTTTCCCTCGAGGCTTTCCCACGAGGCTTTCCCACGAGGCTTTCCCACAGGGCTGTCCCACGTGCCACCGTGGTGTGAGTCGATCCTCGGCTTGAAAGTCGAGGCAGTGCAGGGAAAACAGGTTTCCCTGGAATGGACTGAGACATCTGGGGGACTCTGGGAATGGTGGCACGACCCTGGAGTTCCTCTCGCCTTTCCTGTGGAGAGCGCCTCCTCTTGAGATGCGACGGGAACGCCGGGAATTCTTTCCCGAACACGCAGGGAAAGGATCCCTCCTCTCGAGCTAGGAGGCGGAAACGGGGCTCCTCTGGATGTGGGCGGGACTCTCGTGCTTCCTCTCGAGTGGAGACGGGTATGTCGGGGAACTTCTTGAGTTGCAGCAAGGGTGTGAAGGACCCTTTGGAAGTTCCAGAGGTTAGGATGTGATTAGCCTCGAGACGCCTCAGCGGAAATGGGCCTCATCTCGCCTGGAGGGGAGAACCTCCTGGATTTTCTCGAGTTGCGGCAGGTGCTCTCGACTTACGACGGGGACCTCAGGGACCCGCTCTGGTGGCCTCAGGAAAGGCCAGTCCCCATGCGAGTTGCTCGGGGCCTCTCGGGATTCCTCTCCCGTCGATGCCGGGGCCTAAGATCTTGTGTGGAGTCGGTGCCGGAACCTGAGGATTCCTCTCCAGTGCTGACATGGATCTTGGGGTACTTCTGGAGTCTCCCCAGGGAAGTCAGTCCTCGTCTCGAGTGGGGGCATGCACGTGCGCTTTCCTCCCGAGCTGTAGCAGCAGTGTCACGCTTCCCTTCGCGTGGATCAAGGGATCTGTGGCTTTCCCTCGAGGCTTTCCCACGAGGCTTTCCCACGAGGCTTTCCCACAGGGCTGTCCCACGTGCCACCGTGGTGTGAGTCGATCCTCGGCTTGAAAGTCGAGGCAGTGCAGGGAAAACAGGTTTCCCTGGAATGGACTGAGACATCTGGGGGACTCTGGGAATGGTGGCACGACCCTGGAGTTCCTCTCGCCTTTCCTGTGGAGAGCGCCTCCTCTTGAGATGCGACGGGAACGCCGGGAATTCTTTCCCGACCACGCAGGGAAAGGATCCCTCCTCTCGAGCTAGGGGCGGAAACGGGGCTTCCTCTGGATATTGGCGGGACTCTCGATGCTTCCTCTCGAGTGGAGACGGGTATGTCGGGGAACTTCTTGAGTTGCAGCAAGGGTGTGAAGGACCCTTTGGAAGTTCCAGACGTTAGATGTGATTAGCCTCGAGACGCCTCAGCGGAAATGGGCCTCATCTCGCCTGGAGGGGAGAACCTCCTGGATTTTCTCGAGTTGCGGCAGGTGCTCTCGACTTACGACGGGGACCTCAGGGACCCGCTCTGGTGGCCTCAGGAAAGGCCAGTCCCCATGCGAGTTGCTCGGGGCCTCTCGGGATTCCTCTCCCGTCGATGCCGGGGCCTAAGATCTTGTGTGGAGTCGGTGCCGGAACCTGAGGATTCCTCTCCAGTGCTGACATGGATCTTGGGGTACTTCTGGAGTCTCCCCAGGGGAGTCAGTCCTCGTCTCGAGTGGGGGCATGCACGTGCCTTTCCTCCCGAGCTGTAGCAGCAGTGTCACGCTTCCCTTCGCGTGGATCAAGGGATCTGTGGCTTTCCCTCGAGGCTTTCCCACGAGGCTTTCCCACGAGGCTTTCCCACAGGGCTGTCCCACGTGCCACCGTGGTGTGAGTCGATCCTCGGCTTGAAAGTCGAGGCAGTGCAGGGAAAACAGGTTTCCCTGGAATGGACTGAGACATCTGGGGGACTCTGGGAATGGTGGCACGACCCTGGAGTTCCTCTCGCCTTTCCTGTGGAGAGCGCCTCCTCTTGAGATGCGACGGGAACGCCGGGAATTCTTTCCCGACCACGCAGGGAAAGGATCCCTCCTCTCGAGCTAGGAGGCGGAAACGGGGCTCCTCTGGATGTGGGCGGGACTCTCGTGCTTCCTCTCGAGTGGAGACCGGGTATGTCGGGGAACTTCTTGAGTTGCAGCAAGGGTGTGAAGGACCCTTTGGAAGTTCCAGATGTTAGGATGTGATTAGCCTCGAGACGCCTCAGCGGAAATGGGCCTCATCTCGCCTGGAGGGGAGAACCTCCTGGATTTTCTCGAGTTGCGGCAGGTGCTCTCGACTTACGACGGGGACCTCAGGGACCCGCTCTGGTGGCCTCAGGAAAGGCCAGTCCCCATGCGAGTTGCTCGGGGCCTCTCGGGATTCCTCTCCCGTCGATGCCGGGGCCTAAGATCTTGTGTGGAGTCGGTGCCGGAACCTGAGGATTCCTCTCCAGTGCTGACATGGATCTTGGGGTACTTCTGGAGTCTCCCCAGGGAGTCAGTCCTCGTCTCGAGTGGGGGCATGCACGTGCGCTTTCCTCCCGAGCTGTAGCAGCAGTGTCACGCTTCCCTTCGCGTGGATCAAGGGATCTGTGGCTTTCCCTCGAGGCTTTCCCACGAGGCTTTCCCACGAGGCTTTCCCACAGGGCTGTCCCACGTGCCACCGTGGTGTGAGTCGATCCTCGGCTTGAAAGTCGAGGCAGTGCAGGGAAAACAGGTTTCCCTGGAATGGACTGAGACATCTGGGGGACTCTGGGAATGGTGGCACGACCCTGGAGTTCCTCTCGCCTTTCCTGTGGAGAGCGCCTCCTCTTGAGATGCGACGGAAACGCCGGGAATTCTTTCCCGACCACGCAGGGAAAGGATCCCTCCTCTCGAGCTAGGAGGCGGAAACGGGGCTCCTCTGGATGTGGGCGGGACTCTCGTGCTTCCTCTCGAGTGGAGACGGGTATGTCGGGGAACTTCTTGAGTTGCAGCAAGGGTGTGAAGGACCCTTTGGAAGTTCCAGAGGTTAGGATGTGATTAGCCTCGAGACGCCTCAGCAGAAATGGGCCTCATCTCGCCTGGAGGGGAGAACCTCCTGGATTTTCTCGAGTTGCGGCAGGTGCTCTCGACTTACGACGGGGACCTCAGGACCCGCTCTGGTGGCCTCAGGAAAGGCCAGTCCCCATGCGAGTTGCTCGCGGGCCTCTCGGGATTCCACTCCCGTCGATGCTGGGTCCTAAGACCTTGTGTGGAGTCAGGTGCCGGAACCTGAGGATTCCTCTCCAGTGCTGACATGGATCTTGGGGTACTTCTGGAGTCTCCCCAGGGAAGTCAGTCCTCGTCTCGAGTGGGGGCATGCACGTGCGCTTTCCTCCCGAGCTGTAGCAGCAGTGTCACGCTTCCCTTCGCGTGGATCAAGGGATCTGTGGCTTTCCGCTCGAGGCTTTCCCATGAGGCTTTCCCACGAGGCTTTCCCACAGGGCTGTCCCACGTGCCACCGTGGTGTGAGTCGATCCTCGGCTTGAAAGTCGAGGCAGTGCAGGGAAAACAGGTTTCCCTGGAATGGACTGAGACATCTGGGGGACTCTGGGAATGGTGGCACGACCCTGGAGTTCCTCTCGCCTTTCCTGTGGAGAGCGCCTCCTCTTGAGATGCGACGGGAACGCCGGGAATTCTTTCCCGACCACGCAGGGAAAGGATCCCTCCTCTCGAGCTAGGAGGCGGAAACGGGCTCCTCTGGATGTGGGCGGGACTCTCGTGCTTCCTCTCGAGTGGAGACGGGTATGTCGGGGAACTTCTTGAGTTGCAGCAAGGGTGTGAAGGACCCTTTGGAAGTTCCAGAGGTTAGGATGTGATTAGCCTCGAGACGCCTCAGCGTGAAATGGTCCTCATCTCGCCTGGAGGGGAGAACCTCCTGGATTTTCTCGAGTTGCGGCCAGGTTGCTCTCGATTTACGACGGGGACCTCACGGACCCGCTCTGGTGGCCTCAGGAAAGGCCAGTCCCCATGCGAGTTGCTCCTGGGGCCTCTCGGGATTCCTCTCCCATCGATGCCGGGGCCTAAGACCTTGTGTGGAGTCGGTGCCGGAACCTGAGGATTCCTCTCCAGTGCTGACATGGATCTTGGGGTACTTCCTGGAGTCTCCCCAGGGGAGTCAGGCCTCGTCTCGTGTGGGGGCATGCACGTGCGCTTTCCCTCCCGAGCTGTAGCAGCAGTGTCGCGCTTCCCTTCGCGTGGATCAAGGGATCTGTGGCTTTCCCTCGAGGCTTTCCCACGAGGCTTTCCCACGAGGCTTTCCCACAGGGCTGTCCCACGTGCCACCGTGGTGTGAGTCGATCCTCGGCTTGAAATTCGAGGCAGTGCAGGGAAAACAGGTTTCCCTGGAATGGACTGAGACATCTGGGGGACTCTGGGAATGGTGGCACGACCCTGGAGTTCCTCTCGCCTTTCCTGTGGAGAGCGCCTCCTCTTGATATGCGACGGGAACGCCGGGAATTCTTTCCCGAACACGCAGGGAAAGGATCCCTCCTCTCGAGCTAGGAGGCGGAAACGGGGCTCCTCTGGATGTGGGCGGGACTCTCGTGCTTCCTCTCGAGTGGAGCCGGGTATGTCGGGGAACTATTTGAGTTGCAGCAAGGGTGTGAAGGACCCTTTGGAAGTTCCAGAGGTTAGATGTGATTAGCCTCGAGACGCCTCAGCAGCAAATGCGCCTCATCTCGCCTGGCAGGGGAGAACCTCCTGGATTTTCTCGAGTTGCGGCAGGTGCTCTCGACTTACGACGGGGACCTCAGGAGCCCGCTCTGGTGGCCTCAGGAAAGGCCAGTCCCCATGCGAGTTGCTCCGGGGCCTCTCGGGATTCCACTCCCGTCGATGCTGGGTCCTAAGACCTTGTGTGGAGTCAGTGCCGGAACCTGAGGATTCCTCTCCAGTGCTGACATGGATCTTGGGGTACTTCTGGAGTCTCCCCAGGGAAGTCAGTCCTCGTCTCGAGTGGGGGCATGCACGTGCGCTTTCCTCCCGAGCTGTAGCAGCAGTGTCACGCTTCCCTTCGCGTGGATCAAGGGATCATGTGGCTTTCCCTCGAGGCTTTCCCACGAGGCTTTCCCACGAGGCTTTCCCACAGGGCTGTCCCACGTGCCACCGTGGTGTGAGTCGATCCTCGGCTTGGAAAGTCGAGGCAGTGCAGGGAAAACAGGTTTCCCTGGAATGGACTGAGACATCTGGTGGACTCTGGGAATGGTGGCACGACCCTGGAGTTCCTCTCGCCTTTCCTGTGGAGAGCGCCTCCTCTTGAGATGCGACGGAAACGCCGGGAATTCTTTCCCGAACCACGCAGGGAAAGGATCCCTCCTCTCGAGCTAGGAGGCGGTAACGGGGTTCCTCTGGATATGTGGCGGGACTCTCGAGCTTCCTCTCGAGTGGAGACGGGTATGTCGGGGAACTTCTTGAGTTGCAGCAAGGGTGTGAAGGACCCTTTGGAAGTTCCAGAGTTAGATGTGATTAGCCTCGGAGACGCCTCAGCGGAAATGGGCCTCATCTCGCCTGGAGGGGAGAACCTCCTGGATTTTCTCGAGTTGCGGCAGGTGCTCTCGACTTACGACGGGGACCTCAGGGACCCGCTCTGGTGGCCTCAGGAAAGGCCAGTCCCCATGCGAGTTGCTCGGGGGCCTCTCGGGATTCCTCTCCCGTCGATGCCGGGACCTAAGATCTTGTGTGGAGTCGGTGCCTGGAAACCTGAGGATTCCTCTCCAGTGCTGACATGGATCTTGGGGTACTTCTGGAGTCTCCCCAGGGGAGTCAGTCCTCGTCTCGAGTGGGGGCATGCACGTGCGCTTTCCTCCCGAGCTGTAGCAGCAGTGTCGCGCTTCCCTTCGCGTGGATCAAGGGATCTGTGGCTTTCCCTCGAGGCTTTCCCACGAGGCTTTCCCACGAGGCTTTCCCACAGGGCTGTCCCACGTGCCACCGTGGTGTGAGTCGATCCTCGGCTTGAAAGTCGAGGCAGTGCAGGGAAAACAGGTTTCCCTGGAATGGACTGAGACATCTGGGGGACTCTGGAATGGTGGCACGACCCTGGAGTTCCTCTCGCCTTTCCTGTGGAGAGCGCCTCCTCTTGAGATGCGACGGGAACGCCGGGAATTCTTTCCCGACCACGCAGGGAAAGGATCCCTCCTCTCGAGCTAGGAGGCGGAAACGGGTCTCCTGCTGGATGTGGGCGGGACTCTCGTGCTTCCTCTCGAGTGGAGACCGGTATGTCGGGGAACTTCTTGAGTTGCAGCAAGGGTGTGAAGGACCCTTTGGAAGTTCCAGATGTTAGATGTGATTAGCCTCGAGACGCCTCAGCGGAAATGGGCCTCATCTCGCCTGGAGGGGAGAACCTCCTGGATTTTCTCGAGTTGCGGCAGGTGCTCTCGACTTACGACGGGGACCTCAGGGACCCGCTCTGGTGGCCTCAGGAAAGGCCAGTCCCCATGCGAGTTGCTCGGGGCCTCTCGGGATTCCTCTCCCGTCGATGCCGGGGCCTAAGACCTTGTGTGGAGTCGGTGCCGGAACCTGAGGATTCCTCTCCAGTGCTGACATGGATCTTGGGGTACTTCTGGAGTCTCCCCAGGGGAGTCAGTCCTCGTCTCGAGTGGGGGCATGCACGTGCGCTTTCCTCCCGAGCTGTAGCAGCAGTGTCACGCTTCCCTTCGCGTGGATCAAGGGATCTGTGGGCTTTCCCTCGAGGCTTTCCCATGAGGCTTTCCCACGAGGCTTTCCCACAGGGCTGTCCCACGTGCCACCGTGGTGTGAGTCGATCCTCGGCTTGAAAGTCGAGGCAGTGCAGGGAAAACAGGTTTCCCTGGAATGGACTGAGACATCTGGGGGACTCTGGGAATGGTGGCACGACCCTGGAGTTCCTCTCGCCTTTCCTGTGGAGAGCGCCTCCTCTTGAGATGCGACGGGAACGCCGGGAATTCTTTCCCGACCACGCAGGGAAAGGATCCCTCCTCTCGAGCTAGGAGGCGGAAACGGGGCTCCTCTGGATGTGGGCGGGACTCTCGTGCTTCCTCTCGAGTGGAGTCGGGTATGTCGGGGAACTTCTTGAGTTGCAGCAAGGGTGTGAAGGACCCTTTGGAAGTTCCAGAGTTTAGGTGTGATTAGCCTCGAGACGCCTCAGCGGAAATGGGCCTCATCTCGCCTGGAGGGGAGAACCTCCTGGATTTTCTCGAGTTGCGGCAGGTGCTCTCGACTTACGACGGGGACCTCAGGGACCCGCTCTGGTGGCCTCAGGAAAGGCCAGTCCCCATGCGAGTTGCTCGGGGCCTCTCGGGATTCCTCTCCCGTCGATGCTGGGGCCTAAGACCTTGTGTGGAGTCGGTGCCGGAACCTGAGGATTCCTCTCCAGTGCTGACATGGATCTTGGGGTACTTCTGGAGTCTCCCCAGGGGAGTCAGTCCTCGTCTCGAGTGGGGGCATGCACGTGCGCTTTCCTCCCGAGCTGTAGCAGCAGTGTCGCGCTTCCCTTCGCGTGGATCAAGGGATCTGTGGCTTTCCCTCGAGGCTTTCCCACGAGGCTTTCCCACGAGGCTTTCCCACAGGGCTGTCCCACGTGCCACCGTGGTGTGAGTCGATCCTCGGCTTGAAAGTCGAGGCAGTGCAGGGAAAACAGGTTTCCCTGGAATGGACTGAGACATCTGGGGGACTCTGGGAATGGTGGCACGACCCTGGAGTTCCTCTCGCCTTTCCTGTGGAGAGCGCCTCCTCTTGAGATGCGACGGGAACGCCGGGAATTCTTTCCCGACCACGCAGGGAAAGGATCCCTCCTCTCGAGCTAGGAGGCGGAAACGGGGCTCCTCTGGATGTGGGCGGGACTCTCGTGCTTCCTCTCGAGTGGAGACGGGTATGTCGGGGAACTTCTTGAGTTGCAGCTAAGGGTGTGAAGGACCCTTTGGAAGTTCCAGATGTTAGGATGTGATTAGCCTCCGAGACGCCTCAGCGGAAATGGGCCTCATCTCGCCTGGAGGGGAGAACCTCCTGGATTTTCTCGAGTTGCGGCAGGTGCTCTCGACTTACGACGGGGACCTCAGGGACCCGCTCTGGTGGCCTCAGGAAAGGCCAGTCCCCATGCGAGTTGCTCGGGGGCCTCTCGGGATTCCTCTCCCGTCGATGCCGGGGCCTAAGACCTTGTGTGGAGTCAGTGCCGGAACCTGAGGATTCCTCTCCAGTGCTGACATGGATCTTGGGGTACTTCTGGAGTCTCCCCAGGGGAGTCAGTCCTCGTCTCGAGTGGGGGCATGCACGTGCGCTTTCCTCCCGAGCTGTAGCAGCAGTGTCGCGCTTCCCTTCGCGTGGATCAAGGGATCTGTGGCTTTCCCTCGAGGCTTTCCCACGAGGCTTTCCCACGAGGCTTTCCCACAGGGCTGTCCCACGTGCCACCGTGGTGTGAGTCGATCCTCGGCTTGAAAGTCGAGGCAGTGCAGGGAAAACAGGTTTCCCTGGAATGGACTGAGACATCTGGGGACTCTGGGAATGTGGCACGACACCTGGAGTTCCTCTCGACCTTTCCTGTGGAGAGCGCCTCCTCTTGAGATGCGACGGGAACGCCGGGAATTCTTTCCCGACCACGCAGGGAAAGGATCCCTCCTCTCGAGCTAGGAGGCGGAAACGGGTCTCCTCTGGATGTGGGCGGGACTCTCGTGCTTCCTCTCGAGTGGAGACGGGTATGTCGAGGAACTTCTTGAGTTGCAGCAAGGGTGTGAAGGACCCTTTGGAAGTTCCAGAGTTTAGGTGTGATTAGCCTCGAGACGCCTCAGCGGAAATGGGCCTCATCTCGCCTGGAGGGAGAACCTCCTGGATTTTCTCGAGTTGCGGCAGGTGCTCTCGACTTACGACGGGGAACCTCAGGGACCCGCTCTGGTGGCCTCAGGAAAGGCCAGTCCCCATGCGAGTTGCTCGAGGCCTCTCGGGATTCCTCTCCCGTCGATGCCAGGGGCCTAAGATCTTGTGTGGAGTCGGTGCCGGAACCTGAGGATTCCTCTCCAGTGCTGACATGGATCTTGGGGTACTTCTGGAGTCTCCCCAGGGGAGTCAGTCCTCGTCTCGAGTGGGGGCATGCACGTGCACTTTCCTACCGAGCTGTAGCAGCAGTGTCGCGCTTCCCTTCGTGTGGATCAAGGGATCTGTGGCTTTCCCACTCCAAGGCTTTCCCACGAGGCTTTCCCACAGGGCTGTCCCACGTGCCACCGTGGTGTGAGTCCGATCCTCGGCTTGAAAGTCGAGGCAGTGCAGGGAAAACAGGTTTCCCTGGAATGGACTGAGACATCTGGGGGACTCTGGGAATGGTGGCACGACCCTGGAGTTCCTCTCAGCCTTTCCTGTGGAGAGCGCCTCCTCTTGAGATGCGACGGGAACGCCGGGAATTCTTTCCCGACCACGCAGGGAAAGGATCCCTCCTCTCGAGCTAGGAGGCGGAAACGGGCTCTCTCTGGATGTGGGCGGGACTCTCGTGCTTCCTCTCGAGTGGAGACGGGTATGTCGGGGAACTTCTTGAGTTGCAGCAAAGGGTGTGAAGGACCCTTTGGAAGTTCCAGAGTTAGATGTGATTAGCCTCGAGACGCCTCAGCGGAAATGGGCCTCATCTCGCCTGGAGGGGAGAACCTCCTGGATTTTCTCGAGTTGCGGCAGGTGCTCTCGACTTACGACGGGGACCTCAGGGACCCGCTCTGGTGGCCTCAGGAAAGGCCAGTCCCCATGCGAGTTGCTCTGGGGCCTCTCGGGATTCCTCTCCCGTCGATGCCGGGGCCTAAGACCTTGTGTGGAGTCGGTGCCGGAACCTGAGGATTCCTCTCCAGTGCTGACATGGATCTTGGGGTACTTCTGGAGTCTCCCAGGGGAGTCAGTCCTCGTCTCGAGTGGGGGCATGCACGTGCGCTTTCCTCCCGAGCTGTAGCAGCAGTGTCACGCTTCCCTTCGCGTGGATCAAGGGATCTGTGGCTTTCCCTCGAGGCTTTCCCAGAGGCTTTCCCACGAGGCTTTCCCACAGGGCTGTCCCACGTGCCACCGTGCTGTGAGTCGATCCTCGGCTTGAAAGTCGAGGCAGTGCAGGGGAAACAGGTTTCCCTGGAATGGACTGAGATATCTGGGGGACTCTGGGAATGGTGGCACGACCCTGGAGTTCCTCTCGCCTTTTCCTGTGGAGAGCGCCTCCTCTTGAGATGCGACGGGAACGCCGGGAATTCTTTCCCGACCACGCAGTGAAAGGATCCCTCCTCTCGAGCTAGGAGGCGGAAACGGGGCTCCTCTGGCATGTGGGCGGGACTCTCGTGCTTCCTCTCGAGTGGAGACCGGATATGTCGGGGAACTTCTTGAGTTGCAGCAAAGAGTGTGAAGGACCCTTTGGAAGTTCCAGAGGTTAGGTGTGATTAGCCTCGAGACGCCTCAGCGGCAAATGGGCCTCATCTCGCCTGGAGGGGAGAACCTCCTGTATTTTCTCGAGTTGGCAGCAGGTGCTCTCGACTTACGACGGGGACTTCAGGGACCCGCTCTGGTGGCCTCAGGAAAGGACAGTCCCCATGCGAGTTGCTCGGGGACCTCTCGGGATTCCTCTCCCTTCGATGCTGGGCCTAAGACTTGTGTGGAGTCAGTGCCGGAAACCTGAGGATTCCTCTCCAGTGCTGACATGGATCTTGGGGCTACTTCTGGAGTCTCGCCAGGGGCGTCAGTCCTCGTGTCGAGTAGGGGGCATGCACGTGCACTTTCCTCCCGTGTTGTAGCAGAAGTGTTGCCGCTTCCCTTCGCGTGGATCAAGGGATCTGTGGCTTTCCCTCGAGGCTTTCCCACGAGGCTTTCCCACGAGGCTTTCCCACAGGGCTGTCCCACGTGCCACCGTGGTGTGAGTCGATCCTCGGCTTGAAAGTCGAGGCAGTGCAGGGAAAACAGGTTTCCCTGGAATGGACTGAGACATCTGGGGACTCTGGGAATGGTGGCACGACCCTGGAGTTCCTCTCGCCTTTCCTGTGGAGAGCGCCTCCTCTTGAGATGCGACGGGAACGCCGGGAATTCTTTCCCGAACACGCAGGGAAAGGATCCCTCCTCTCGAGCTAGGAGGCGGAAACGGGGCTCCTCTGGATGTGGGCGGGACTCTCGTGCTTCCTCTCCAGTGGAGACGGGTAGTGTCGGGGAACTTCTTGAGTTGCAGCAAGGGTGTGAAGGACCCTTTGGAAGTTCCAGAGGTTAGGTGTAGTTAGCCTCGAGACGCCTCAGCGGAAATGGGCCTCATCTCGGCCTAGGAAGGGGAGAACCTCCTGGATTTTCTCGAGTTGCAGCAGGTGCTCTCGACTTACGACGGGGACCTCAGGAACCCGCTCTGGTTGGCCTCAGGAAAGGCCAGTCCCCATGCGAGCTTGCTTGTGGGCCTCTCGGGATTCCTCTCCCGTCGATGCCGGGGCCTAAGATCTTGTGTGGAGTCGGTGCCGGGACCTGAGGATTCCTCTTCAGTGCTGACATGGATCTTGGGGTACTTCTGGAGTCTCCCCAGGGAAGTCATTCCTGCAGTCTCGAGTGGGGCCATGCACATGACGCATTTCCTCCCGAGCTGTAGCAGCAGTGTCATGCTTCCCTTCGCGTGGATCAAGGGATCTGTGGCTTTCGCCTCGAGGCTTTCCCTCTAAGCTTTCCCACGAGGCTTTCCCACAGGGCTGTCCCACGTAGCCACCATGTGTGTGAGTACGATCCTCGGCTTGAAAGTCGAGGCAGTGCAGGGAAAACAGGTTTCCCTGGAATGGACTGAGTCATCTGGGGGACTCTGGGAATGGTGGCACGACCCTGGAAGTTCCTCTCGCCTTTCCTGTGGAGAGCGCCTCCTCTTGAGATGCGACGGGAACGCCAGGGAATTCTTTCTCCGACCACGCAGGGAAAGGATCCCTGCCTCTCGAGCTAGGGGCGGAAACGGGGCTTCCTCTGGATATTGGCGGGACTCTCGAGCTTCCTCTCGAGTGGAGACGGGTATGTGGGGGAACTTCTTGAGTTGCAGCAAGGGTGTGAAGGACCCTTTGGAAGTTCGAGACGTTAGATGTGATTAGCCTCGAGACGCCTCAGCGGAAATGGGCCTCATCTCGCCTGGAGGGGAGAACCTCCTGGACTTTGTCGAGTTGCGACAGGTGCTCTCGACTTACGACGGGGACCTCAGGGACCCGCTCTGGTGGCCTCAGGAAAGGCCAGTCCCCATGCGAGTTGCTCATGGGCCTCTCGGGATTCCTCTCCCTTCGATGCCGGGGCCTAAGATCTTGTGTGGAGTCGGTGCCGGAACCTGAGCATTCCTCTTCAGTGCTGACATGGATCTTGGGGTATTTCTGGAGTCTTCCCAGGGGAGTCAGTCCTCGTCTCGAGTGGGGTCATGCACGTGCCCTTTCCTCCCGAGCTGTAGCAGCAGTGTCCCGCTTCCCTTCGCGTAGATCAAGGGATCTGTGGCTTTCCCTCGAGGCTTTCCCTAGAGGCTTTCCCACGAGGCTTTCCCACAGGGCTGTCCCACGTGCCACCGTGCTGTGAGTCGATCCTCGGCTTGAAAGTCGAGGCAGTGCAGGGGAAACAGGTTTCCCTGGAATGGACTGAGATATCTGGGGGACTCTGGGTATGGTGGCACGACCCTGGAGTTCCTCTTGACTTTTCTGTGGAGAGCGCCTCCTCTTGAGATGCGACGGGAACGCCGGGAATTCTTTCCCGACCACGCAGTGAAAGGATCCCTCCTCTCGAGCTAGGAGACGGAAACGGGGCTCCTCTGGCATGTGGGCGGGACTCTCGTGCTTCCTCTCGAGTGGAGCCGGATATGTCGGGGAACTTCTTAAGTTGCAGCAAAAGTGTGAAGGACCCTTTGGAAGTTCCAGAGGTTAGGTGTGATTAGCCTCGAGACGCCTCAGCGCAAATGGCCTCATCTCGCCTGGCGGGGAGAACCTCCTGTATTTTCTCGAGTTGGCACAGGTGCTCTCGACTTACGACGGGGACTTCAGGGACCCGCTCTGGTGGCCTCAGGAAAGGACAGTCCCCATGCGAGTTGCTCGGGGACCTCTCGGGATTCCTCTCCCTTCGATGCTGGGGCCTAAGACCTTGTGTGGAGTCAGTGCCGAAACCTGAGGATTCCTCTCCAGTGCTGACATTGATTTTGGGCTACTTCTGGAGTCTCGCCAGGGGCGTCAGTCCTCGTGTCGAGTAGGGGCATGCACGTGCACTTTCCTCCCGTGTTGTAGCAGAAGTGTTGCCCTTCCCTTCGCGTGGATCAAGGGATCTGTGGCTTTCCCTCGAGGCTTTCCCACGAGGCTTTCCCACGAGGCTTTCCCACAGGGCTGTCCCACGTGCCACCGTGGTGTAAGTCGATCCTCGGCTTGAAAGTCGAGGCAGTGCAGGGAAAACAGGTTTCCCTGGAATGGACTGAGACATTTGGGGACTCTGGGAATGTGGCACGAACCTGGAGTTCCTCTCGCCTTTCCTGTGGAGAGTGCCTCCTCTTGAGATCCGACGGGAACGCCGGGAATTCTTTCCCGAACACGCAGGGAAAGGATCCCTCCTCTCGAGCTAGGAGGCGGAAACGGGGCTCCTCTGGATGTGGGCGGGACTCTCGTGCTTCCTCTCCAGTGGAGACGGGTAGGTCGGGGAACTTCTTGAGTTGCAGCAAGGGTGTGAAGGACCCTTTGGAAGTTCCAGGGGTTAGGTGTAGTTAGCCTCGAGACGCCTCAGCGGAAATGGGCCTCATCTGGCCTAGAAGGGAGAACCTCCTGGATTTTCTCGAGTTGCAGCAGGTGCTCTCGACTTACGACGGGGACCTCAGGAACCCGCTCTGTTGGCCTCAGGAAAGGCCAGTCCCCATGCGAGCTGCTTGTGGGCCTCTCGGGATTCCTCTCCCGTCGATGCCGGGGCCTAAGATCTTGTGTGGAGTCGGTGCCGGGACCTGAGGATTCCTCTTCAGTGCTGACATGGATCTTGGGGTACTTCTGGAGTCTCCCCAGGAAAGTCATTCTGCATCTCAAGTGGGGCATGCACATGAGATTTCCTCCCGAGCTGTAGCAGCAGTGTCATGCTTCCCTTCGCGTGGATCAAGGGATCTGTGGCTTTCGCTCGAGGCTTTCCCTCTAAGGCTTTCCCACGAGACTTTCCCACAGGGCTGTCCCACGAGCCACCATTGTGTGAGACGATCCTCGGCTTGAAAGTCGAGGCAGTGCAGGGAAAACAGGTTTCCCTGGAGTGGACTGAGTCATCTGGGGACTCTGGGAATGGTGGCACGACCCTGAAGTTCCTCGCGCCTTTCCTGTGGAGAGCGCCTCCTCTTGAGATGCGGCGGGAACGCCAGGAATACTTTCCTCGACCACGCAGGGAAAGGATCCCGCCTCTCGAGCTAGGGGGCGGAAACGGGGCTTCTCTGGATATTGGCGGGACTCTCGAGCTTCCTCTCGAGTGGAGACGGGTATGTGGGGGAACTTCTTGAGTTGCAGCAAGGGTGTGAAGGACCCTTTGGAAGTTCGAGACGTTAGATGTGATTAGCCTCGAGACGCCTCAGCGGAAATGGGCCTCATCTCGCCTGGAGGGGAGAACCTCCTGGACTTTGTCGAGTTGCGACAGGTGCTCTCGACTTACGACGGGGACCTCAGGGACCCGCTCTGGTGGCCTCAGGAAAGGCCAGTCCCCATGCGAGTTGCTCATGGGCCTCTCGGGATTCCTCTCCCTTCGATGCCGGGGCCTAAGATCTTGTGTGGAGTCGGTGCCGGAACCTGAGGCATTCCTCTTCCAGTGCTGACATGGATCTTGGGGTATTTCTGGAGTCTTCCCAGGGGAGTCAGTCCTCGTCTCGAGTGGGGTCATGCACGTGCCCTTTCCTCCCGAGCTGTAGCAGCAGTGTCCCGCTTCCCTTCGCGTAGATCAAGGGATCTGTGGCTTTCCCTCGAGGCTTTCCCTAGAGGCTTTCCCACGAGGCTTTCCCACAGGGCTGTCCCACGTGCCACCGTGCTGTGAGTCGATCCTCGGCTTGAAAGTCGAGGCAGTGCAGGGGAAACAGGTTTCCCTGGAATGGACTGAGATATCTGGGGGACTCTGGGTATGGTGGCACGACCCTGGAGTTCCTCTTGACTTTTCTGTGGAGAGCGCCTCCTCTTGAGATGCGACGGGAACGCCGGGAATTCTTTCCCGACCACGCAGTGAAAGGATCCCTCCTCTCGAGCTAGGAGACGGAAACGGGGCTCCTCTGCATGTGGGCGGGACTCTCGTGCTTCCTCTCGAGTGGAGCCGGATATGTCGGGGAACTTCTTAAGTTGCAGCAAAAGTGTGAAGGACCCTTTGGAAGTTCCAGAGGTTAGGTGTGATTAGCCTCGAGACGCCTCAGCGCAAATGGCCTCATCTCGCCTGGCGGGGAGAACCTCCTGTATTTTCTCGAGTTGGCACAGGTGCTCTCGACTTACGACGGGGACTTCAGGGACCCGCTCTGGTGGCCTCAGGAAAGGACAGTCCCCATGCGAGTTGCTCGGGACCTCTCGGGATTCCTCTCCCTTCGATGCTGGGGCCTAAGACCTTGTGTGGAGTCAGTGCCGAAACCTGAGGATTCCTCTCCAGTGCTGACATTGATTTTGGGCTACTTCTGGAGTCTCGCCAGGGGCGTCAGTCCTCGTGTCGAGTAGGGGCATGCACGTGCACTTTCCTCCCGTGTTGTAGCAGAAGTGTTGCCCTTCCCTTCGCGTGGATCAAGGGATCTGTGGCTTTCCCTCGAGGCTTTCCCACGAGGCTTTCCCACGAGGCTTTCCCACAGGGCTGTCCCACGTGCCACCGTGGTGTAAGTCGATCCTCGGCTTGAAAGTCGAGGCAGTGCAGGGAAAACAGGTTTCCCTGGAATGGACTGAGACATTTGGGGACTCTGGGAATGTGGCACGAACCTGGAGTTCCTCTCGCCTTTCCTGTGGAGAGTGCCTCCTCTTGAGATCCGACGGGAACGCCGGGAATTCTTTCCCGAACACGCAGGGAAAGGATCCCTCCTCTCGAGCTAGGAGGCGGAAACGGGGCTCCTCTGGATGTGGGCGGGACTCTCGTGCTTCCTCTCCAGTGGAGACGGGTAGGTCGGGGAACTTCTTGAGTTGCAGCAAGGGTGTGAAGGACCCTTTGGAAGTTCCAGGGGTTAGGTGTAGTTAGCCTCGAGACGCCTCAGCGGAAATGGGCCTCATCTGGCCTAGAAGGGAGAACCTCCTGGATTTTCTCGAGTTGCAGCAGGTGCTCTCGACTTACGACGGGGACCTCAGGAACCCGCTCTGGTTGGCCTCAGGAAAGGCCAGTCCCCATGCGAGCTGCTTGTGGGCCTCTCGGGATTCCTACTCCCGTCGATGCCGGGGCCTAAGATCTTGTGTGGAGTCAGGTGCCGCGGACCTGAGGATTCCTCTTCCAGTGCTGACATGGATCTTGGGGTACTTCTGGAGTCTCCCCAGGAAAGTCATTCCTGCATCTCAAGTGGGGCCATGCACATGAGATTTCCTCCCGAGCTGTAGCAGCAGTGTCATGCTTCCCTTCGCGTGGATCAAGGGATCTGTGGCTTTCGCTCGGAGGCTTTCCCTCTAAGCTTTCCCACGAGACTTTCCCACAGGGCTGTCCCACGAGCCACCATTGTGTGAGACGATCCTCGGCTTGAAAGTCGAGGCAGTGCAGGGAAAACAGGTTTCCCTGGAGTGGACTGAGTCATCTGGGGGACTCTGGGAATGGTGGCACGACCCTGAAGTTCCTCGCGCCTTTCCTGTGGAGAGCGCCTCCTCTTGAGATGCGGCGGGAACGCCAGGGAATTACTTTCTCGACCACGCAGGGAAAGGATCCCGCCTCTCGAGCTAGGGGGCGGAAACGGGGCTTCTCTGGATATTGGCGGGACTCTCGAGCTTCCTCTCGAGTGGAGACGGGTATGTGGGGGAACTTCTTGAGTTGCAGCAAGGGTGTGAAGGACCCTTTGGAAGTTCGAGACGTTAGATGTGATTAGCCTCGAGACGCCTCAGCGGAAATGGGCCTCATCTCGCCTGGAGGGGAGAACCTCCTGGACTTTGTCGAGTTGCGACAGGTGCTCTCGACTTACGACGGGGACCTCAGGGACCCGCTCTGGTGGCCTCAGGAAAGGCCAGTCCCCATGCGAGTTGCTCATGGGCCTCTCGGGATTCCTCTCCCTTCGATGCCGGGGCCTAAGATCTTGTGTGGAGTCGGTGCCGGAACCTGAGCATTCCTCTTCAGTGCTGACATGGATCTTGGGGTATTTCTGGAGTCTTCCCAGGGGAGTCAGTCCTCGTCTCGAGTGGGGTCATGCACGTGCCCTTTCCTCCCCGAGCTGTAGCAGCAGTGTCCCGCTTCCCTTCGCGTAGATCAAGGGATCTGTGGCTTTCCCTCGAGGCTTTCCCTAGAGGCTTTCCCACGAGGCTTTCCCACAGGGCTGTCCCACGTGCCACCGTGCTGTGAGTCGATCCTCGGCTTGAAAGTCGAGGCAGTGCAGGGGAAACAGGTTTCCCTGGAATGGACTGAGATATCTGGGGGACTCTGGGATATGGTGGCACGACCCTGGAGTTCCTCTTGACTTTTCTGTGGAGAGCGCCTCCTCTTGAGATGCGACGGGAACGCCGGGAATTCTTTCCCGACCACGCAGTGAAAGGATCCCTCCTCTCGAGCTAGGAGACGGAAACGGGGCTCCTCTGCATGTGGGCGGGACTCTCGTGCTTCCTCTCGAGTGGAGCCGGGATATGTCGGGGAACTTCTTAAGTTGCAGCAAAAGTGTGAAGGACCCTTTGGAAGTTCCAGAGGTTAGGTGTGATTAGCCTCGAGACGCCTCAGCGCAAATGGCCTCATCTCGCCTGGCGGGGAGAACCTCCTGTATTTTCTCGAGTTGGCACAGGTGCTCTCGACTTACGACGGGGACTTCAGGGACCCGCTCTGGTGGCCTCAGGAAAGGACAGTCCCCATGCGAGTTGCTCGGGACCTCTCGGGATTCCTCTCCCTTCGATGCTGGGGCCTAAGACCTTGTGTGGAGTCAGTGCCGAAACCTGAGGATTCCTCTCCAGTGCTGACATTGGATTTTGGGGCTACTTCTGGAGTCTTCGCCAGGGGCGTCAGTCCTCGTGTCGAGTAGGGGGCATGCACGTGCACTTGTCCTCCCGTGTTGTAGCAGAAGTGTTGCCCTTCCCTTCGCGTGGATCAAGGGATCTGTGGCTTTCCCTCGAGGCTTTCCCACGAGGCTTTCCCACGAGGCTTTCCCACAGGGCTGTCCCACGTGCCACCGTGGTGTAAGTCGATCCTCGGCTTGAAAGTCGAGGCAGTGCAGGGAAAACAGGTTTCCCTGGAATGGACTGAGACATCTGGGGGACTCTGGGAATGGTGGCACGACCCTGGAGTTCCTCTCGCCTTTCCTGTGGAGAGCGCCTCCTCTTGAGATGACGACGGGAACGCCGGGAATTCTTTCCCGAACACGCAGGGAAAGGATCCCTCCTCTACGAGCTAGGAGGCTGGAAACGGGGCTCCTCTGGATGTGGGCGGGACTCTCGTGCTTCCTCTCGAGTGGAGCCGGGTATGTCGGGGATCTATCTTGAGTTGCAGCAAGGGTGTGAAGGACCCTTTGGAAGTTCCAGATGTTAGATGTGATTAGCCTCGGAGACGCCTCAGCACAAATGGGCCTCATCTCGCCTGGAGGGGAGAACCTCCTGGATTTTCTCGAGTTGCGGCAGGTGCTCTCGACTTACGACGGGGGACCTCAGAGTCCCGCTCTGGTGGCCTCAGGAAAGGCCAGTCCCCATGCGAGTTGCTCCCGGGCCTCTCGGGATTCGACTCCCCTTGATGCTGGGTCCTAAGACCTTGTGTGGAGTCAGTGCCTCGAAACCTGAGGATTCCTCTCCATTGCCGACATGGATCTTGGGGTACTTCTGGAGTCTTCCCAGGGAAGTCAGTCCTCGTCTCGAGTGGGGGCATGCACGGGCGCTTTCCTCCCGAGCTGTAGCAGGAGTGTCACGCTTCCCTTCGCGTGGATCAAGGGATCAGTGGCTTTCCCTCGAGGCTTTCCAAACGAGGCTTTCCCACGAGGCTTTCCGACAGGGACTGTCCCACGTGCCACCGTGGTGTGAGTCGATCCTCGGCTTGGAAGTCGAGGCAGTGCAGGGAAAACAGGTTTCCCTGGAATTTACTGAGACATCTGGTGGACTATGGGAATGTGGCAACGACCCTGGGTTTCCTCCTGCCTTTCCTGTGGGAGAGCGCCTCCTCTTGAGATGCGACGGAAACGCCGGGATTCTTTTCCCGAACACGCAGGGAAAGGATCCCTCCTCTCGAGCTAGGGGCGGTAACGGGGTCCTCTGGATATTGGCGGGACTCTCGAGCTTCTTCTCGAGTGGAGACGGGTATGTCGGGGAACTTCTTGAGTTGCAGCAAGGGTGTGAAGGACCCTTTGGAAGTTCCAGACGTTAGATGTGATTAGCTTCGATACGCCTCAGCGGAAATGGGCCTCATCTGGCCTGGAGGGGAAAACCTCCTGGATTTTCTCGAGTTGGGGTAGGTGCTCTCGACCTTATCGACGGGACCTCACTGATCCCTCTCTGGTGGGCCTCAGGAAAGGCCAGTCCCCATCCGAGTTGCTCCTGGGCCTCTCGGGATTCCTCTCCCATCGATGCCGGGGCCTAAGACCTTGTGTGGAGTCGGTGCCGGAACCTGAGGATTCCTCTCCAGTGCTGACATGGATCTTGGGGTACTTCCGGAGCCTCCCCAGGGGAGTCAGTGCCTCATCTCCGTGTGGGGGCATGCACCTGCGCTTTCCTCCCCGAGCTGCAGCTGCAGTGTCGCGCTTCCTTCGCGGTGGATCAAGGGATATGTGCCTTCCCTCGAGGCTTTCCCACGAAGGCTTTCCCAAGGGCTCTCCCACGAGCCACCGTGGTGTGAGTCGATCCTCGGCTTGAAATTCGAGGCAGTGCAGGGAAAACAGGTTTCCCTGGAATGGACTGAGACATCTGGGGGACTCTGGGAATGGTGGCACGACCCTGGAGTTCCTCTCGCCTTTCCTGTGGAGAGCGCCTCCTCTTGATATGCGACGGGAACACCGGGAATTCTTTCCCGAACACGCAGGGAAAGGATCCCTCCTCTCGAGCTAGGAGGCGCGGAAACGGGGCTCCTCTGGATGTGGGCGGGACTCTCGTGCTTCCTCTCGAGTGGAGCCGGGTATGTCGGGGAACTATCTTGAGTTGCAGCAAGGGTGTGAAGGACCCTTTGGAAGCTTCCAGATGTTAGATGTGATTAGGCCTCCGAGACGCCTCAGCACAAATGCGCCTCCATCTCGCCTGCAGGGGAGAACCTCCTGGATTTTCTCGAGTTGCGGCAGGTGCTCTCGACTTACGACGGGGACCTCAAGAGTCGCGCTCTGGTGGCCTCAGGAAAGGCCAGTCCCCATGCGAGTTGCTCCCGGTGCCTCTCGGGTTTCCACTCCCGTCGATGCTGGGTCCTAAGACCTTGTGTGGAGTCAGTGCCCGAACCTGAGGATTCCTACTCCATTGCCGACATGGATCTTGGGGTACTTCTGGAGTCTTTCCCCAGGGAAGTCAGTCCTCGTCTCGAGTGGGGCATGCACGGACGCGTTCCTCCCGAGCTGTAGCAGCAAGTGTCTACGATTCCCTTCGCGTGGATCAAGGGATCAGTGGCTTTCCCTCGAGGCTTTCCCACTGAGGCTTTCCCACGAGGCTTTCCACAGGGATGTCCCACGTGACCACCGTGGTGTGAGTCGATCCTCGGCTTGGAAGTCGAGGCAGTGCAGGGAAAAACAGGTTTCCCCTGGAAATGGACTGAGACATCTGGTGTGAACTCTGGGAATGTGCACGACCACCTGGGTTTTTCCTCTCGCCTTTCCTGTGGGAAGGCGCTCCACTTGAGATGCGCGGAAATGCCGGGGATTCTTTCCGCGAACACGGCAGGGAAAGGATTCTCCTCTCGAGGCTACTGGGGCGCGGTAAACAGGGGTTCGCCTCTGGATATTGCGGGACTCTGCGAGGTTCTCTCGAGTGGAAGACGGGTATCGTCGGGGAAACTTTCTTGAGTTGCAGCGATGAGGGTGTGAAGGACCCTTTGGAAGTTCCAGCCGTTAGATGTGATTAGCTTGGATACGCCTCAGCGAAATGGGGCCTCATCTCGCCTGGAGGGGAGAACCTCCTGGATTTTCTTGAGTTGGGGCAGGTGCTCTCACATTATGAACGGGGCACTCAGGGACCCGCTCTGGTGCCTCAGGAAAGCCCAGTCCCCTGCGAGTTGGCTCGGGGCCTGCTCAGGATTCCTCTCAGTCGATGACGGGACCTAAGATCTTGTTTTGAGTGCGGTGCTGGAAAACTGAGGATTCCTCTCAGTGCTGACATGGATCTTGGGTACTTCTGGAGTCTCCCGCAGGGGAGTCAGTGCACTCGTCTCGAGTAAGGGGCATGCACGTGCGCTTCCATCCGAGCTGTAGCAGGCAGTGTCGGCGCTTCCTCCTTCGCGTGGATAGGGATCTGTGTCTTTCCCTCGAGGCTTTCCAACAGAGTGCTTTCCCACGAAGGCTTTCACCACAGGACTGTCGCCACGTGCCCACCTGGTGTGAGTTCGATCCTCGGCTTTGAAACGTCGAGGCCAGTGCAGGGAAATACAGGTTTTTCCCTGGAAATGGACCTGAGACATCTGGCGGACGTCTGGGAACTGTGCAAAAGACCTGGAGTTTCTTTCTCAGCCTTTCTTGTGAGAGAGCGGCTCCCTCTCGAGATGGCGACAGGGGGGGAGAAAACGCCGGGAAATACTGACCGAACACAGGCAGGGAAAGATCCTCCTCTTCGAGCTAGGAGTCCGGACAACGGCTCCTCTGGATGTGGCGGATACTCGTCGTGCTTCCTCCTCAGTGGAGACGGTGTGTCGGGGAAGCTTTTTGAGTTGCAGCAAATGTGTGAAGGACAATTTGAAGTTCCAGAGGTTAGGTGTGATTTGCCTCGAGACCGCCTCAGACGTAATTGGGCCTCATCTCGCCTGGAGGGGAAGAAACTTCCTGGATTCTCAGAATTGCAACAGTGCTCTCAGAGTTATGACGAGGACGCTGAGGGATACGCCCTCTAGTGCCACAGGAAAGGCTAACCCAGGCGAGTTGCTCGGGGCGCTTCTGGGGGATTCCTCTCCCGTCAAATCCCGGGCCAAAGACCTTGTGGGAGTCGGTGCCGGAACCTGAGGATTCCTCTCCAGTGCTGACATGGATCTTGGGGTACTTCTGGAAGTCTCCTCAAGGGGAGTCAGTCCTCGTCTCCCGTGGGGGCATGCAACGTGCGCTTTCCTCGACCGAGGCCTGTAGCGCAGTGGTCACCTTTCCATAGGGGTGGATCAAGGGATCTGTGGCTTTACGCTTGAGGCTTTCCCACGAGAATTTCCCAAGCAAAGGCTTCCCAACAGGCTGTCCCACGTGCCACACGGTGGTGTGGGTCGATCGCTAAGCTTAGAAAGTCGTGGCAGTGCAGAGAAACAGGTTTCCCTGGAATGGTTCTGAGACATCTGGGGGACGTCTGGGAATGTTGGCTACGACCCTGGAGTTCCTCTTCGCGCTTTTCTCTGTGGGAGCCACGCCGCCTACCTCTTGAGATGGGCGGAAACGCCGGGCATTCTTTCCCGACCCGCAGGGAAAAGGTCCCTCCTCGAGCGGCGAAACGGGGCTCCTCTGGATGTTGGAGCGGGATCTCGTGCTTCCTCTCGAGTGGATACGGGTGATGTCCGGGGAATTTCTTGAAGTTGCAGCAAGGGTTGAAGAAGACCTTTGGAATTCGAGAACGTTAGATGTGGATTGGCCTCGAGAGCGCTCCAGCGGAAAATGGCCTCCTCTCGCCTGGAGGGGAGAACGCTCCTGGGATTTTCTCGAGTTGCGGCAACTTACGAACGGGGACCTAAGAGTCCGCGATCTGGTGGCCATCAGGAAAGGCCAGTCCCACATGCGAGTGGCTCGCGTGCTTCTGGATTCTCACTCCGTCGATGCTGGTCCTACAGACTTGTGTGGAGTCAGTGCCGGAACCATGAGATTCCCTGCTCCGTGGCCGACAATGGATCTTGGGGTAGCTTCTGAGTCTCGCCAGGAAGTCAGTCCTCGCTCGAGTGGGGCATGCACGGGCGCTTTACTACCCGAGCTGTAGGCACAGTGTCTCGCTTACCCCCTTACGCGTGATCAAGGATCTGTGACTTTCCCTCGAGGCTTTCCATGAGGCTTCGCACGAGGCTATTCCCAGAGGCTGTCCCCCAAGTGACAACCGTGGTGTGAGTCGATCCTCGGCTTGAAATCGAGGCAGTGCAGGGGAAAACCAGGTTTCCGCTGGATAGACTGAGACATCTGGGGGAATGTGGGAATGGTGCCCGACCCTGGAGGTTCGTCTCTCCTTTACGTGTGAGAGCGCCTCTCTTGACATGCGACGGGAAACCGGAATCTTTCCCCCGGAACAACGACTCAGGGAAAGATCCCTCGCTGCGCTCGAGCTATGAGACTAGAAAAAGGACAGGCTCCTTGGATGTGGGCGGACTCCATCGTGCTTCCTCTCGAGTGGAGCCGGATAGTCGGGGAACTTCTTAAGTTGGCAGCAAAAAAGTGTGAAGGAACCTTTGAATTTCCAGAGTTAGGTGTGTTAGCCTCGAGACGCCTTCAGCGGCAAAATGCCCATCTCGCCTGGCGGGGAGAAGCCTCCTGTATTTTCTGAGTTGGCACAAGGTGCCTCGATTACGACCGGGGACTTCAGGGACCGCGCTCTGGTGCCTCAGGAAAGGACAGTCCCCATGCGAGTTGCTCGGGACCTGCTCTCGGGAATTCCTCTCCTTCGATGCTTGGGGCCTAAGACCTGTGTGGAGTCAGTGCCGAAACCTGAGATTTCTCCCAGTGCTGAGCATTGATTTTGGGGCCTACTTCTGAGTACTCGCCAGGGGCGATCCTCGGTGTCGAGTAGGGGCAATCACGTGCACTTTCCTCACCGTGTTGTAGCAGAAGTGTTGCCCTTCCCTTCGCGGGATCAAGGGATCTGCTGGCTTTCTCCTCGAGCTTTTCCCACGAGGCTGCCCACGAGGCTTTCCACACAGGGCTGTCCCCACGTGCCACCGTGGTGTAAGTCGAGTCCTTCGGCTTTGAAAGTCGAGGGCAGTGCAAGGGAAAACAGGC
>NW_017202356.1:0-19034 GCF_001704415.2 Capra hircus
GGTGGCACGCTGCGGACGAGCGCCTGGTGGGAAGTTTCGGTGGGGAAAGCCTCGTGCGGGAGCCCTCGGAGGATAAGCCACAAGATCCCTTGGTTTCAGCCACTAAGCTTTGAAAATCGGAGACGTGCTTGCTACAGCATTCGGGAGGAAAGCGCACGTGCCATCGCCAAACACACATACGAACGAATGGACATCCCGGGAACTCCAAGAGACAGGGAGGGGAGTCTGACTGCCCGAGGAGACTCCCAGCACGTACCCCAGAGTCATGGTCAGCCAGCTTGGCGAGGCATACTCACGCGTTCCGGCACCGCACCCGACTCCACACATGAACTTAGGCCCCGGCATCGACGGGAGAGGAATACCGAGAGGCCCCCGAGCAACTCGCATGGGGACTGGCCATTCCTGAGGCCACCAGAGCGGGTCCCTGAGGTCCCCGGCGAAAGTCGAGAGCACCTGCTGCAACCGAGAAAATCCAGGAGGTTCTCCCCTCCAGCGAGATGAGGCCCATTTCCGCCTGAGGCATCTCATGGCTAATCACACCTAACGTCTGGAACTTCCAAAGGGTCCTTCACACCCTTGCTGCAACTCAAGAAGTTCCCCGACATACCCGACTCCACTCCAGAGGAAGCAGTAGAGTCCGCCCACATCCAGAGGAGCCCCTTTTCCGCCTCCTAGCTCGGGAGGAGGGATCCTTTCCCTGTGTGGTCGGGAAAGAATTCCCGGCGTTCCCGTTGCATCTCAAGAGGGGCGCTCTCCACAGGAAAGCGAGAGGAACTCCAGGTCGTGCCACCATTCCCAGAGTTCCCCAGATGTCTCAGTCCATTCCAGGGAAACCTGTTTTCCCTGCACTGCTCGACGTTCAAGCCGAGGATCGACAAACACCACGGTGGCACGTGGACAGCCCTGTCGGAAAGCCTCATGGGAAAGCCTCGTGGGAAAGCCTCGAGGGAAAGCCACAGATCCCTTGATCCATGCGAATTGAAGCGTGACACTGCTGCTACACCTCGGGAGGAAAGCGCACGTGCATGCCCCCACTCGAGACGAGGACTGACTCGAATGAGGAGACTCCAGACTTACCCCCAGAATCATGTCAGCACTGGAGAGGAATGCTCAGGTTCGGAACCGACTCCACACAAGATCTTAGGCCCGGCATCGACGGGAGAGGAATCCCGAGAGGCTCCCGATCAACTCACATGGGGACTGGCCTTTCCTGAGGCACCAGAGCGGGTCCCTGAGGTCCCCGTCGTCAGTCGAGAGCACCTGCCGCAACTCGAGAAAATCCAGGAGGTTCTCCCCTCCAGGCGAGATGAGGCCCATTTCCGCTGAGGCATCTCAAGGCTAATCACACCTAACGTCTGGAGCTTCCAAACGGTCCTTCACACCCTTGCTGCAACACAACAAGTTCCCCGACAAACCCGACTCCACTCCAGAGGAAGCAGTAGAGTCCCGCCCACATCCAGAGGAGCCCCTTTTCCGCCTCCTAGCTCGGGAGGAGGGATCCTTTCCCTGTGTGGTCGGGAAAGAATTCCCGGCGTTCCTGTTGCATCTCAAGAGGGGGCGCTCTCCACAGGAAAGGCGAGAGGAACTCCAGGGTCGTGCCACCATTCCCAGAGTTCCCCAGATGTCTCAGTCCATTCCAGGGAAACCTGTTTTCCCTGCACTGCCTCGACGTTCAAGCCGAGGATCGACAAACACCACGGTGGCACGTGGGACAGCCCTGTCGGAAAGCCTCATGGGAAAGCCTCGTGGGAAAGCCTCGAGGGAAAGCCACAGATCCCTTGATCCATGCGAATTGAAGCGTGACACTGCTGCTACACCTCGGGAGGAAAGCGCACGTGCATGCCCCCACTCGAGACGAGGACTGACTCGAATGAGGAGACTCCAGACTTACCCCCAGAATCATGTCAGCACTGGAGAGGAATGCTCAGGTTCGGAACCGACTCCACACAAGATCTTAGGCCCCGGCATCGACGGGAGAGGAATCCCGAGAGGCTCCCGATCAACTCACATGGGACTGGCCTTTCCTGAGGCCACCAGAGCGGGTCCCTGAGGTCCCCGTCGTCAGTCGAGAGCACCTGCCGCAACTCGAGAAAATCCAGGAGGTTCTCCCCTCCAGGCGAGATGAGGCCCATTTCCGCTGAGGCATCTCAAGGCTAATCACACCTAACGTCTGGAGCTTCCAAAGGGTCCTTCACACCCTTGCTGCAACACAAAAAGTTCCCCGACAAACCAGACTCCACTCCAGAGGAAGCAGTAGAGTCCCGCCCACATCCAGAGGAGCCCCTTTTCCGCCTCCAAGCTCGGGAGGAGGGATCCTTTCCCCGTGTGGTCGGGAAAGAATTCCCGGCGTTCCCGTCGCATCTCAAGAGGAGGCGCTTTCCACAGGAAAGGCGAGAGGAACTCCAGGGTCGTGCCACCATTCCCAGAGTCCCCCAGATGTCTCAGTCCATTCCAGGGAAACCTGTTTTCCCTGCACTGCCTCGAATTTCAAGCCAAGGATCGATTCACACCACAGTGGCCCGTGGGACAGCCTTGTGGGAAAGCCTCGTGGGAAAGCCTCGAGGGAAAGCCACAGATCCCTTGATCCACGCGAAGGGAAGCGCGAAACTGCTGCTACAGTTCGAGAGGAAAGCCCATGTGCATGCCCCCACACGAGACGAGGACTGACTCCCCTGGGGAGACTCCAGAGGTTCCCCAAGATCCATGTCAGCACTAGAGGGGAATCCTCAGGTTCCAGCAACGACTCCACACAAGGTCTTAGGCCCCGGCATCGACGGGAGAGGAATCCCGAGAGGCCCCCGAGCAACTCGCATGGGGACTGACCGTTCCTGAGGCCACCAGAGCGGGTCCCTGAGGTCCCCGTCGCAAGTCGAGAGCACCTGCCACAACCCGAGAAAATCCAGGAGGTTGTCCCTCCAGGCGAGATGAGGCCCATTTCCAATGAGGCGTCTCGAAGCTAATCAAAACTAACCTCTGGATCTTCCAAAGGGTCCGTCACACCCTTGCTGCAACTCAAGAATTTCCCGGACATACCCGTCTCCACTCGAGAGGAAGCACGACAGTCCCGCCCACATCCAGAGGAGCCCCGTTTCCGCCTCCTAGCTCGAGAGGAGGGATCCTTTCCCTGCGTGGTCGGTCAAGTATTCCCGGCGTTCCGGTCGCATCTCAAGAGGAGGCGCTCTCAACAGGAATGGCGAGAGGAACTCCAGGGTCGTGCCACCATTCCCAGAGTCCCAAAGATGTCTCAGTTAATTCCAATGAAAACTGTTTTCCCTGCACTGCCTCGACTTTCAAGCCGAGGATCGACTCACACCACGGTGGCACGTGGGACAGCCCTGTGGGAAAGCCTCGTGGGAAAGCCTCGTGGGAAAGCCTCGAGGGAAAGCCACAGATCCCTTGATCCACTCAATGGGAAGAATCAAACTGCTGCTACAGCTCGGGAGGAAAGCGCACGTGCATGCCCCCACTCGAGATGAGGACTGACTCCCCTGGGGAGACTCCAGAAGTACCCCAAGATACATGTCAGCACTGGAGAGGAATCCTCAGGTTCCGGCACCGACTCCACACAAGGTCTTAGGCCCCAGCATAGACGGGAGAGGAATCCCAAGAGGCCCCCGAGCAACTCGCTTGGGAACTGGCCTTTCCTGAGGCCAAGAGAGTGGGTCCCTGAGGTCCCAGTCGTAAGTCGCGAGAACCAGCCGCAACTTGAGAAAATCCAGGAGGTTCTCCCCTCCAGACAAGATGAGGCCCATTTCCGCTGAGACGTCTTGAGGCTAATCACACCTAACCTCAGGAACTTCCAAAGGGTCCTTCACACCCTTGCTGCAACTCAAGAAGTTCCCCGACATACCCGTCTCCACTCGAGAGGAAGCACGAGAGTCCCGCCCACATCCAGAGGAGCCGCGTTTCCGCCTCCTAGTTCGAGAGGAGGGATCCTTTCACTGCGCGTTCGGGAAAGAATTCCCATCGTTCCCGGCGCATCTGATGAGGAGGCGCTCTCCACAGGAAAGGCGAGAGGAACTCCAGGGTCATGCCACCATTCCCGGAGTCCCCCAGATATCTCAGTCCATTCCAGGGAAACCTGTTTTCCCTGCACTGCCTCGACTTTCAAGCCGAGAATCGACTCACACCACGGTGGCACGTGTGACAGCCCTGTGGGAAAGTCTCGTGTAAATGCCTCGAGGGAAAGCCTTGAGTGAAAGCCACAGATCCCTTGATCCATTCGACGGGAAGCGTGACATTGCTGCTACAGCTCGGGAGGAAGGCGCACATGCATGCCCCCACTCGAGACGAGGACTGACTGCCCTGGGGAGACTCCACAAGTACCCCAAGATCCATTTCATCCCTGGAGAGAAATCCTCAGGTTCCAGCACCGACTCCACACATCGTCTTAGGCCCCGGCATCGTCGGGAGAGGAATCCCGAGAGGCCCCCGAGCAACTCGCATGGGGACTGGCCTTTCCTGAGGCCACCAGAGTGGGTCCCTGAGGTTCCCGTCGTAAGTCGAGAGCACCTGCCGCAACTCGAGAAAATCCAGGAGGTTCTCCCCTCCAGACGAGATGAGGCCAATTTCCGCTGAGGCTTCTCCAGGCTAATCACACCTAACCTCTGGAACTTCCAAAGGGTCTTTCACACCTTTGCTGCAACTCAAGAAATTCCCCGACATACCTGTCTCCACTCGAGAGAAAGCACAAGAGTCCCGCCTACATCCAGAGGAGCCCCGTTTCCGCCTCCTATCTCGAGAGGTGGGATCCTTTCCCTGCGTGGTCGGGAAAGAATTCCCGGCGTTCCCGTCGCATCTCTCGAGGAGACGCTCTCCACAGGAAAGGCGAGAGGAACTCCAGGGTCGTGCCACCATTCCCAGAGTCTCCAGATGTCTCAGTCCATTCAGGGAAAACTGTTTTCCCTGCACTGCGTCGACTTTCAAGCCGAGGATCGACTGACACCACGGTGGACGTGGGACAGCCCTGTGGGAAAGCCTCGTGGGAAAGCCTCGTGGGAAAGCCTCATGGGAAAGCCTCGAGGGAAAGCCAAAGATCCATTGATCCACGCGAAGGGAAGCGCGACACTGCTACTACAGCTCGAGAGGAAATCGTACGTGCATGCCCCCGCTCGAGACGAGGACTGTCTCTCCTGGGGAGACTCCAGACGTAACCCAAGATCCATGTCAGCACTGGAGAGGAATCCTCAGGTTCCGGCACCGACACCACACATGGTCTTGTGCCCCGTCGTCGATGGGAGAATATTCGGAGACACCCCCGAGCAACTCGCATGGGGACTGGCCTTTCCTGAGGCCACCAGATCGGGACCCTGAGGTCCCCGTCGTAACTCGAAAGCACCTCCCGCAACTCGAGAGAATCCAGGAGGTTCTCCCGTCCAGGCGAGATGATGCCCATTTCCGTTGAGGCATCTCGAGGCTAATCACACCTAACCTCTGGAACTTCCAGAGGGTCATTCACACCCTTGCTGCACCTCAAGAAGTTCCCCGACATACTCGTCTCCACTCGAGAGAAAGCACGAGAATCCCGCCCACATCCAGAGGAGCCCCGTTTCCGCCTCATAGCTCGAGAGGAGGGATCCTTTCCCTGCGTGGTCGGGACAGAATTCCCGGCGTTCCCGTCGCATCTCAAGAGGAGGCGCTCTCCACAGGAAAGGCGAGAGGAATTCCAGGGTCGTGTCACCATTCCCAGAGTCCCCCAGATATCTCCGTCCATTCCAGGGAAACCTGTTTTCCCTGCACTGCCTCGACTTTCAAGCCGAGGATCGACTCACGCAACGGTGGCACGTGGGACAGACCAGTGGGAAAGCTTCCTGGGAAAGCCTCGTGGGAAAGCCTCGAGGGAAAGCCACAGATCCCTTGATCCACGCGAAGGGAAACGTGACACTCCCGCTACAGCTCGGGAGGAAATGGCACCTGCATGCCCCCAATGGAGACGAGTACTGACTCCCCTGGGGAGACTCCAGAAGTACCCCAAGATCCATGTCAGCACGGGAGAGGAATCTTAAGGTTCCGGCACCGACTCCACACAAGGTCTTAGGCCCCGCCATCGATGGGAGAGGAATACCGAGAGGCCCCCGAGCAACTCGCATGGGGACTGGCCTTTCCTGAGGCCACCAGAGCTGGTCTTTGAGGTCCCCGAACTAAGTCGAGAGCACCTGCCGCAACTCGAGAAAATTCAGGAGGTTCTCCCCTCCAGGAGAGATGAGGCCCATTTCCACTGAGGCGTCTCAAGGCTAATCACACCTAACCTCTGGAACTTCCAAAGGGTCCTTCACACCCTTGCTGCAACTCAAGAAGTTCCCCGACATACCCGTCTCCACTCGAGAGGAAGCACGAATGTCCCGCCCACATCCAGAGGAGCCCCGTTTCCGCCTCCTAGCTCGAGAGGAGCGATGCTTTCCCTGCGTGGTCGTGAAAGAATTCCCGGCGTTCCTGTCGCATCTCAAGAGGAGGCACTCTCCACGGGAAAGGCAAGAGGAACTCCAGGGTCAAGCCACCATTCGCAGAGTCCTTCAGATGTCTAAGTCCATTCCAGGGAAAACTGTTTTCCCTGCACTGTTTCGACTTTCAAGCAGAGGATCGACTCACACCACGGTGCCCCGTGGGACAGCCCTGTGGGAAAGCTTCCTGGGAAAGCCTCGTGGGAAAGCCTCGAGGGAAAGCCACAGATCCCTTGATCCACTCGAAGGGAAGCGTTACACTGCTGTTACAGCTCGAGAGTAAAGCGTACTTGTATGCCCCACTCGAGACGAGGACTGACTCCACTGAGGACAGTCCAGAAGTTCCCCAAGAACCATTTCAGCACTGGAGAGGAATCCTCAGGTTCCGGCACCGACTTCACACAAGAACTTAGGCTCCGTCATCGCCGTAGAGGAATCCCGAGAGGCCCCCGAGCAACTCGCAAGGGGACTGGCCTTTCCTGAGGCCACCAGATCGGTTCCCTGAGGTCCCCGTCGTACCTCAAGAGCAACTGCCGCAACTCGAGGAAATCCAGGAGGTTCTCCCGTCCAGGCGAGATGAGGCCCATTTCCCCTGAGGCGTATCGAGGCTAATCACACCTAACCTCTGGAACTTCCAAAGGGTCCTTCACACCCTAGCTGCAACTCAAGAAGTTCCCCAACATACCCGTCTCCACTCGAGAGGAAGCACGAGAGTCCCGCCCTAATCCAGAGGAGCCCCGTTTCCGCCTCATAGCTGGAGAGGAGGGATACGCACCCTGCGTGATCGGAAAAGAATTCCCGGCATTCCCGTCGCATGTCAAGTGGATGCGCTCTCCACAAGAGAGGCGAGATGAACTCCAGGGTCGTGTCACCATTCCCAGAGACCCCAGATGTCTCAGTCCATTCCAGGGATACCTGTATTCCCTGCACTGCCTCGACTTTCAAGCCGAGGATGGACTCACACCACCGTGGCACGTGGGACAGCCCTGTGGGAAAGCCTCGTGGGAAAGCCTCGTGGGAAAGCCTCGAGGGAAAGCCACAGATCCCTTGTTCCACGCAAAGGGAAGCGTGCCACTGCTTGTAAAGCTCGGGAGGAAAGCGCACGAGCATGCCCCCAATCGAGACGCGGACAGACTCTCGTGCTTCCTCTCGAGTGGAGTCAGGTATGTTGGGTAACTTCTTGAGTTGTAGCAAGTGTGTGAAGGACCCTTTGGAAGTTCCAGAGGTTAGGTATGATTAGCCTCCAGACGCCTCAGAGGAAAAGGGCCTCATCTCTCCTGGAGGGGAGAACCTCCTGGATTTTCTCGAGTTGCGGCTGGTGCTTTCGACTTACGACGGGTACCTCAGGGACCCGCTCTGGTGTCCTCAGGAAAGGCCAGTCCCGATGCGAGTTGCTCGGGGGCCTCTCGGGATTCCTCTCCCTTCGACGCCGGGGCCTAAGACCTTGTGTGGAGTCGGTGCCGGAACCTGAGGATTCCTCTCCAGTGCTGACATGCATCTTGCGGTACTTCTGGAGTCTCTCCAGGGGAGTCAGTCCTCGTCTCGAGTGGGGGCATGCACGTTCGCTTTCCTCCCGTGCTGTAGCAGAACTGTCACACTTCCCTTCGCGTGGATCAAGGGATCTGTGGCTTTCCCTCGAGGCTTTCCCACGAGGCTTTCCCACAAGGCTTTCCCACGAGGCTTTCCCACGAGGCTTTCCCACAAGGCTGTCCCACGTGCTACCATCGTGTGAGTCGGTCCTCCGCGTGAACGTCGAGGCAGTGCAGGGTAAACAAGTTCCTCTGGAAAGGACTGAAACATCTGGGGGACTCTTGGAATGGTGGAACGACCCTGGAGTTCCTCTCACCTTTCTTGTGGAGCGTGCCTCCTCTTGAGATGGGACAGGTACGACAGAAATTTTTCCCGGCCAATCAGGGAAAGGATCCCTCATCTTGAGCCAGGAGGGGGAATTGGGGCTCCTCTGGATGTGGGTGGTACCCTGTTGATTCCTATGGAGTGGCGACGGGTCTCTCGTGGAACCTCTTGAGTTGCAGCTAGGGTGTGAAGGACCCTTTGGAAGTTCCAGAGGTTAGGTGTGATTAGCGTCGAGACGCCTCAGCGGAAATGGGCCTCATCTCGCCTGGAGGGGAGAACCTAATGGATTTTCTCTAGTTGCGGCAGGTGCTCTCGACTTACGACGGGGACCTCAGGGACCCGCTCTGTTGGCCTCAGGAAAGGCCAGGCGCCATGCGAGTTGCTCCGGGGCCTCTCAGGATTCCTCTCCTTTCGATGCAGGGGCCTAAGACCTTGTGTGGAGTCGGTGCCGGAACCTGAGGATTCCTCTCCAGTGTGGACATGGATCTTGGGGTACTTCTGGAGTCTCCCCAGGGGAGTTAGTCGTCGTCTTGTGTGGGGGCATGAACGTGCGCTTTCCTCCCGAGCTGTAGCAGCAGTGTCACGCTTCCCTTTGCATGGATCAAGGGATCTGTGGCTTTCCCTCGTGGCTTTCCCACGAGGCTTTCCTACAGGGCTGTTTCATGTGCCATCGTGGTGTGAGTCGATCTTCGGCTAGAAATTCGAGGCAGTGCAGGGAAATCAGGTTTCCCTGAAATGGACTGAGACATCTGGGGGACTCTGGGAATGGTGGCACGACCCTGGAGTTCCTCTCGCCTTTCCTGTGGAGAGCGCCTCCTCTTGAGATGCGCCAGGAACGCCAGGAATTCTTTCCTGACTACGCAGGGAAAGGATCCCTCCTCTTGAGCTAGGAGGCGGAAACGGGGCTCCTCTGGATGTGGGCGGGTCTCTGGTGCTTCCTCTCGTGTGGAGCCGGGTATGTGGGGAACTTCTTGAGTTGCAGCAAGGGTGTGAAGGACCCTTTGGAAGTTCCAGAGGTTAGGTGTGATTAGACTCGAGACGCCTCAACGGAAATGGGCCTCATCTCGCCTGCAGGGGAGAACCTCCTGGATTTTCTCGAGTTTCAGCAGGTGCTCTCCAGTTACGACCGGGACTTATGTAACCCGCTCTGGTCCACTCAGGAAATGCCAGTCGACTTGCGAGTTGCTAAGGGGCCTCTCGGGATTCCTCTCCGGTGGATGACGGGGCCTAAGACCTTGTTTGGAGTCGGTGCCCGAACCTGAGGTTTCCTCTCCAGTGCTAACATGGATCTTGGGGTACTACTGGAGTCTCCACAGGGGAGTCATCTTCGTCTCCAATGGGGGCATGCACGTGCGCTTTTCTCCCGAGCATTAGGAGCAGAGTCAATTTTCCCGTTGGGTTGATCAAGGGGTTTCTTGTTTTCCCTCGAGGCTTTCCCACGAGGCTTTCCCACGAGGCTTTCCCCCAGGGCTGTCCCACGTGCCACCATCGTGTGAGTCGGTCCTCCGCGTGAACGTCGAGGCAGTGCAGGGTAAACAAGTTCCTCTGGAAAGGACTGAGACATCTGGGGGACTCTTGGAATGGTGGAACGACCCTGGAGTTCCTCTCACCTTTCTTGTGGAGCGTGCCTCCTCTTGAGATGCGACAGGTACGACAGGAATTCTTTCCCGGCCAATCAGGGAAAGGATCCCTCACATTGAGCTAGGAGGGGGAATTGGGGCTCCTCTGGATGTGGGTGGTACCCTGGTGATTCCTATGTAGTGGCGACGGGTCTCTCGTGGAACTTCTTGAGTTGCAGCTATGGTGTGAAGGACCCTTTGGAAGTTCCAGAGGTTAGGTGTGATTATCCTCGAGACGTCTCAGTGGAAATGGGCCTCATCTCGCCTGAAGGGGAGAATCTCCTTCATGTTCTCGAGTTGTGGCAGGTGCTCTCGACTTACGACGGGGACCTCAGGGACCCGTTCTGTTGGCCTTAGGAAAGACCAGTCCCCATGCGAGTTGCTAGAGGGCCTCTCGGGATTCCTCACCGGTACATGCCGGGGCCCAAGACCTTGTGTGGAGTGGGGGCCAGTACCTGAGTATTCCTCTCCAGTGCTGACATGTTTTTGGGATACTTCTGAAGTCTCCCAAGGGGAATCAGTCCTCGTCTCGAGTCGGGGCATGCGCATGCGCATGCCCCTTCCTCCCGAGCTGTAGCAGCAGTGTCATGCTTCCCGTCGCGTGGATCAATGGATCTGTGGATTTTCCTCTAGGCTTTTCCTAGAGCCTTTCCCACGAGGCCTTCCCACAGGGCTGTCCCCCGTGCCACCGTGGTGTGAGGCGATCCTCGGCATGAAAGCTTAGGCACTCTGTAAAAACAAGATGCTCTGGAATGGACTGAGACATCTGGGGACGCTTGAAATGGTGGCACGACCATGGAGTTCCTCTTTCCCTTCCTGTTTAGATCGCCTCCACCTGAGATGCGACGGGAATGCCGGAAGTTCTTTCCCGACCAAGCAGGGAAAGGATCCCTCATCTCTAGCTAGGAGGATGAAACGGGGCTACTCTGGATGTGGGCAGGACCCTCGTGTTTCCTCTCGAGTGGAGATGGGAATGTCGGGGAACTTCTTGAGTTGCAGCAAGGGTGTGAAGGACCCTTTGGAAGTTACAGAGATTAGATGTAATTAGCCTCGAGACACCTCATTGGAAATGGGCCTCATCTCGCCTGGAGGGGAGAACCTCCTGGATTTTCTCGAGTTGCGGCAGGTGCTCCCGACTTACGACGGGGACCTCAGGGACCCGCTCTGGTGGCTTCATCAAAGGCCAGTCCCCATGCCAGATGCTGGGGGGCTTCTCTTGATAACTCTCCTGTTGATGCCCGGGCCGAACAACTTGTGTGGATTCGGGGCCGGAACCTGAGGTTTCCTCTGCAGTGCTGACATGGATATTGGGGTTCTTCTGGAGTCTCCCCTGGAGAGTCAATCCTCCTCTCAAGTGAGGGCACGCACGTGTGCTTTCCTCCCGAGCTGTAGCAGCAGGGTCACGCTTCCCGTCGTGTGGATCAAGGGATCTGTGGCTTTCCCTGGAGGCTTTCCCACGAGGCTTTCTCACAGGGCTTTCCCTCGTGCCACCGTGGTGTGAGTTGATCCTCAGCGTGAAAGTCGAGGCAGTGCAGGTTCCTCTGGATTGGACTGATGCCTGGGAGCCAGTATGAGGACTCCCGCCCGTGATAACGTCATGAGGAAGAAAGCTGACATAGGCATGGTGTGTTCAGACTTCAGGGACCCCTCTGGAAGTTCCTACGCACATACCCCAACAAAAATCTGCCGGCTTTTTTGCTCTGCTTTTCCACTCTTCTGACATTTTCTGGAAAAAGTCAATTCAGGGCTTTAGTCTTCAGCATTTGAAAGAATGTTTCAATCCAAAAACCCCTCTGAATGCTTTCTAGCCTGCCTGCAGGACTCGTACAGCTGGGCATGTGATTGTTTGAGGCCTCCTTTCCCCAGGAGGCACAGGAAGCTTAAAGCATCCTAGGAATGTAGGGGCATCCGAGGAGTCAAAATCTTTATAATAGGACTGATTAAAAGTTTCATTTTTTGGGTCAATGCTTGCTGCTAAATTTTCATATCCTTTATTTTTAGACAGAGTTGGTATATTAAAAAAAAAAGTAGTAGACCTGGTATTAGCAACATTAGATCTTTGAGTTAAGTACCTTCTTTGTTATAACCCACTGCACCTTTGTTTTATAGAGATGTAACTTTAATGCTTTAAGGAAATGCAGATTAAAGAAAAACACTTCAGAGGAAACAAAATTAACATTCATTAAGGAAGAGAGCCAAAAAGTGTTTAACAAGCCTCTTGGCCAGAAGATAATGTAAATCACCAGAGACCTTTTGTATACAAAATGACGTACAGAAAGAGTCTGGGGTGCGAACGCTACATAATTTTGTGTTACCCATTGAACTCCATGTTTTATCAAAAGTATAAAAGGCTTTATGAACAATAAAGGATGGGGCCAGTTTCTCGGACCAGTTTCTCGAACTAGTCTCTCGGCCTGGTTTTCTTGAGACTCAGGCTCCCCCGTGTCTTTTTCTCTCTTTCTTCTTCTCTCCTTTTCCTTCTGTCTGCTTTTTACTTTAACTTCAGGCTGAATCTCCACCAGGGGCGCGGAGGCTCGCCAGGTCTACTTACTTGCCTGGCTGTTAAGACCTGCATGAAAGGGAGCTTAAGGTGTGGCACCCTTAGATATTCAAGCAGGGGCTGGTGGCCCAACGTAGATGGTGAAAATTCCTTGTCTGGAATTTTATTGGCCTTCCAAGTAAACCAAGCTATTCAGCCCTTTTCCTCCAGTTAATCTTCTTACTACACTATAATTTCTTAATCTAATCTTACATTAATAAATAAAAAAGACTTTCCACGACAACGCCGTCCATCCGTCGAATTCCCTGGATCCAGCGGGGCTGGACCCCGGCAGACTGAGATATCTGGGGGACTCTTGGAATGGTGGCACGACCCTGGAGTTCCTCCGCCTTTCCTGTGGAGAGCGCCTCCTCATGAGATGCGACGGGAACACCGGGAATTCTTTCCCGAACAGGCAGGGAAAGGATACCTGACCTCGAGGTATGAGGCGGAAACGGGGCTCCTCTGGATGTGGGCAGGATTCTCGTGCTTCCTCTCGAGTGGAGTCAGGTATGTCGGGGAACTTCTTGAGTTGCAGCAAGGGTGTGAAGGACCCTTTGGAAGTTCCAGATGTTAGGTATGGTTAGCCTCGAGACGCCTCAGAGGAAAAGGGCCTCATCTCGCCTGGAGGGGAGAACCTCCTGGATTTTCTCGAGTTGCGGCAGGTGCTCTTGACTTACTACGGGGACCTCAGGGACCCGCTCTGGTGGCCTCAGGAAAGGCCAGTCCCCATGCGAGTTGCTCTGGGGGCTCTCGGGATTCCTCTCCCGTCGATGCCGGGCCTAAGACCCTGTGAGGAGTCGGTGCCGGAACCTGAGGTTTCCTCTCCAGTGCTGACATGGATCTTGGGGTACTTCTGGAGTATCCCCAGGGGAGTTAGTCGTCGTCTTGTGTGGGGGCATGAACGTGCGCTTTCCTCCCGAGCTGTAGCAGCAGTGCAACGTTTCCCTTCGCGTGGATCAAGGGATCTGTGCCTTTCCCTTGAGGCTCTCACACGAGGCTTTCCCAGGAGGCTTTCCCACAGGGCTGTCTCACGTGCCACCGTGGTGTGAGGCGATCCTCGCCTTGAAATTCGAGGCAGGGCAGGGAAAACACCTTTCCCTGGAATGGACTGAGACATCTGGGGGACTCTGGGAATGGTGGCACGACCCTGGAGTTCCTCTCGCCTTTCCTGTGGAGAGCGCCTCCTCTTGAGATGCGACGGGAAAGCCGGGAATTCTTTCCCTACCACGCAGGGAAAGGATTCCTCCTCTCGACCTATGAGGCGGAAATGGGGCTCCTCTGGATGTGGGCGGGACTTTCGTGCTTCCTCTCGATAGGAGCTGGGTATGTAGGGGAACTTCTTGAGTTGCAGCAAGGGTGTGAAGGACCCTTTGGAAGTTCCAGATGTTAGGTATGGTTAGCCTCGAGACGCCTCAGAGGAAAAGGGCCTCATCTCGCCTGGAGGGGAGAACCTCCTGGATTTTCTCGAGTTGCGGCAGGTGCTCTTGACTTACTACGGGGACCTCAGGGACCCGCTCTGGTGGCCTCAGGAAAGGCCAGTCCCCATGCGAGTTGCTCTGGGGGCTCTCGGGATTCCTCTCCCGTCGATGCCGGGCCTAAGACCCTGTGAGGAGTCGGTGCCGGAACCTGAGGTTTCCTCTCCAGTGCTGACATGGATCTTGGGGTACTTCTGGAGTATCCCCAGGGGAGTTAGTCGTCGTCTTGTGTGGGGGCATGAACGTGCGCTTTCCTCCCGAGCTGTAGCAGCAGTGCAACGTTTCCCTTCGCGTGGATCAAGGGATCTGTGCCTTTCCCTTGAGGCTCTCACACGAGGCTTTCCCAGGAGGCTTTCCCACAGGGCTGTCTCACGTGCCACCGTGGTGTGAGGCGATCCTCGCCTTGAAATTCGAGGCAGGGCAGGGAAAACACCTTTCCCTGGAATGGACTGAGACATCTGGGGGACTCTGGGAATGGTGGCACGACCCTGGAGTTCCTCTCGCCTTTCCTGTGGAGAGCGCCTCCTCTTGAGATGCGACGGGAAAGCCGGGAATTCTTTCCCTACCACGCAGGGAAAGGATTCCTCCTCTCGACCTATGAGGCGGAAATGGGGCTCCTCTGGATGTGGGCGGGACTTTCGTGCTTCCTCTCGATAGGAGCTGGGTATGTAGGGGAACTTCTTGAGTTGCAGCAAGGGTGTGAAGGACCCTTTGGAAGTTCCAGAGGTTAGGTGTGATTAGCCTCGTGATGCCTCAGCGGAAATGGGCCTCATCTCGCCAGAAGGGGAGAACCTCCTGGATTTTCTCGAGTTGCAGCAGGTGCTCTCGACTTACGACGGGGACCTCAGGGACCCGCTCTGGTGGCCTCAGTAAAGGCCAGACCCCATGCGAGTTGCTTGAGGGCCTCTCAGGATTCCTCTCCCCTCGATGCCGGGGCCTACGATTTTGTGTGGAGTCGGTACTGGAACCTGAGGATTCCTCTCCAGTGCTGACATGGATCTTGGGGAACTTCTGGAATCGACCCAGGGGAGTCAGTCCTCCTCTCTAGTGGGGGTATGCACGTGCTTTTTTCTCCCGAGCTGCAGCAGCAGTGTCACGCTTCCCTTCGCGTGGATCAAGGGATCTGTGGCTTTCCCTGGAGGCTTTCCCACGAGGCTTTCCCACGAGGCTATCCCACACGGCTGTTCCACCTGCCACGGTGGTTTGAGTCGTTCCTCGGCTTGAAAGTCGAGGCAGTGCAGGGAATACAGCTTTCCCTGGAATGGACTGAGACATCTGGTGGACTATTGGAATCGTGACACGACCGTGGAGTTCGTCTCGCCTTTCCTGTGGAGAGGGCCTCCTCTGGAGATGCGACGGGGACGACGGGAATTCTTTCGCCAACACGCAGATAAAGGATCCCTCCTCTCGAGCTATGAGGCAGAAACCAGGCTCCTCTGGATGTGAGCGGGACTCTCGTGCTTCCACTCTAGTGGAGACGGGTAAGTCGGGGATCTTCTTGAGTTGCAGCAAGGGTGTGAAGGACCCTTTGGAAGTTCCAGATGTTAGGTGTGATTAGCCTCGAGACGCCTCAGCGGAAATGGGCCTAATCTCGCCTGGAGGGGAGAACCTCCTGGATTTTCTCGAGTTGTGGCAGGTGTTCTTGACTTACGACGGGGACCTCAGGGACCCGCTCTGGTGGCCTCAGGAAAGGCCAGTCCCCATGCGAGTTGCTCTGGGGCCTCTCGGGATTCCTCTCCCGTCGATGCCGGGGCCTAAGACCTTTTGTGGAGTCCGGTGTCGAAACCTGAGGATTCCTCTGCAGTGCTGACATGGATCTTGGAGTACTTCTGGAGTCTCCCCAGGGGCATCAGTCCTCGTCTAGAGTGGGGGCATGCACGTGCGCTTTCCTCCCGAGCTGTAGCAGCAGTGTCAGGCTTCCCTTCGCCTGGACCAAGGGATCTGTGCCTTTCCCTTGAGGCTCTCCCACGAGGTTTTCCCAGGAGGCTTTCCCACAGGGCTGTCCCAAGTGCCACCGTGGTGTGAGTCGATCCTCGGCTTGAAAGTCGCAGCAATCGAGGGAAAACAGTTTTCCCTGGAATGGACTGAGACATCTGCGGGACTCTCGGAATGGTGACAAGACCCAGGAGTTCCTCTCGCCTTTCCTGTGGAGAGCGCCTCCTCTTGAGATGCGACGGGAACGCCGGGAATTCTTTCCCGAGCACGCAGGGAAAGGATCCCTCCTCTCGAGCTAGGAGGCGGAAACGGGGCTCCTCTGGATGTGGGCGGGACTCTCGTGCTTACTCCCGAGTAGAGACGGTAATGTTGGGGAACTTCTTGAGTTGCAGCAAGGGTGTGAAGGACCCTTTAGAAGTTCCAGAGGTTAGGTGTGATTAGCCTCGAGACGCCTCAGCGGAAATGGGCCTCATCACGCCTGGAGGTGAGAACCTCCTGGATTTTCTCGAGTTGCGGCAGGTGCTCTCAACTTACAAAGGGCACAACAGGGACCCGCTCTGGTGGCCTTAGGAAAGTCCAGTCCCCATGCGAGTTGCTCGGGGGCCTCTCGGGGGCCTCTCGGGATTCCTCTCCCGTCGAAGCCTGGGCCTAAGACCTTGTGTGGAGTCCGGTGCCGGAACCTGAGGTTTCCTCTCCAGTGCTGACATGGATCTTGGGGTACTTCTGGACTCTCCCCAGGGGAGTCAGTCCTCGTCTCGAGAAGGGGCATGCACGTGCGCTTTCCTCCCAAGCTGTAGCAGCACTGTCACGCTTCCCTTCGCATGGATCAAGGGATCTGTGGCATTCCCTCGAGGCTTTCCCACGAGGCTTTCCCACAGGGCTGTCCCACATGCCACCGTGGTGTGAGTCGATCCTCGGCTTGAACGTCCAGGCAGTGCAGGGAAAACAGGTTTCCCTGGAATGGACTGATACATCTGGGGGACTCTGGAATGGTGGCACGACCCTTGATTCCCTCTGGCCTTTCATGTGGAGAGCGCCTCCTCTTGAGATGCCACGGGAACGGCAGGAATTCTTTCCCGACGCTGCAGGGAAAGGATCCCTCCTCTCGAGCTAGGAGGCGGTAACGGGGCTTCTCTGGATTTTGGCGGGACGCTCGTGCTTCCTCTCGAGTGGAGACGGGTATGTCGGGGAACTTCTTGAGTTGCAGCAAGGGTGTGAAGGACCCTTTGGAAGTTTCAGAGGTTAGGTGTGATTAGCCTCGAGACACCTCAGCGGAAATGGGCCTCATCTCGCCTGGAGGAGAGAACCTCCTGGATTTCCTCGAGTGTCGGCAGGTGCTCTCGACCTACGACGGGACCACACGGACACGCTCTGCTGGCCTCAGGAAAGGCCACTCCCCATGCGAGTTGCTCGGGGGCCTCTCGGGGGCCTCTCGGGTTTCCTCTCCGACGATGCTGGGGCCTAAGACCTTGTGTGGAGTCAGTGCCAGAACCTGAGGATTCCTCTCCAGTGCTGACATGGATCTTTGGGTACTTCTGGAATCTCCCCAGGGAAGTCAATCCTCGTCTCGAGTGGGGGCATGCTCGTGCCCTTTCCTCCCGAGCTGTAGCAGCAGTGTCACGCTTCCCTTCGCGTGGAACAAGGAATCTGGGGCATTCCCTCGGGGCTTTTCCACAAGGATTTCCCACGAGGCTTTCCCACAAGGCTTTCCCACGAGGCTTTCCCACAGGGCTGTCCCACGTGCCACCGTGGTGTGAGTCTATCCTCGGCTTGAAAGTCGAGGCAGTGCAGGGAAAACTGGTTTCCCTGCAATGGACTGAGGCATCTGGGGGACTCTGGAATGGTGGCACGACCCTGGAGTTCCTCTCGCCTTTCCTGTGGAGAGCACCTCCCCTTGAGATGGGACGGGAATGCCAGAATTCTTTCCCGAGCACGAAGGAAAGGATCCCTCCTCCCGAGCTAGGAGCGGAAAAGGGGCTCCTATGGTTTTGGGCGGGACTCTCGTGCTTCCTCTCGAGTGGAGACGGGTATGTCGGGGAACTTCTTGAATTGCAGCAAGGGTGGAAGGACCCTGTGGAAATTCCAGAGGTTAGGTGTGATTAGCCTCGAGATGCCTCAGTGGAAATGGGCCTTATCTTGCTTGGAGGGGACAACTCCTGGATTTTCTCGAGTTGCGGCAGGTGCTCTCGACTTACGACGGGGACCTCAGGGACCCGCTCTGGTGGCCTCAGGAAAGGCCAGTCCACTTGCGAGTTGCACGGGGCCTCTGGGGGCCTCTCGGGATTCCTCTCCCGTCGAAGCCTGGGCCTAAGACCTTGTGTGGAGTCGGTGCCGGAACCTGAGGTTTCCTCTCCAGTGCTGACATGGATCTTGGGTACTTCTGGAGTCTCCCCAGGGGGTCAGTCCTCGTCTCGAGAGGGGGCATGCACGTGCGCTTTCCTCCCAAGCTGTAGCCGCACTGTCACGCTTCCCTTCGCGTGGATCAAGGGATCTGTGGCTTTCCCTCGAGGCTTTCCCACGAGGCTTTCCCACAGGGCTGTCCCACATGCCACCGTGGTGTGAGTCGATCCTCGGCTTGAACGTCCAGGCAGTGCAGGGAAAACAGGTTTCCCTGGAATGGCCTGATACATCTGGGGACTCTGGGAATGGTGGCATGACCCTTGATTCCCTCTGGCCTTTCATGTAGAGAGCGCCTCCTCTTGAGATGCCACGGAACGGCAGGAATTCTTTCCCGACGCTGCAGGAAAGGATCCCTCCTCTCGAGCTAGGAGGCGGTAACGGGGCTCCTCTGGATTTTGGCGGACGCTCGTGCTTCCTCTCGAGTGGAGACGGTATGTCGGGGAACTTCTTGAGTTTGCAGCAAGGGTGTGAAGGACCCTTTGGAAGTTTCAGAGGTTAGGTGTGATTAGCCTCGAGACACCTCAGCGAAAATGGGCCTCATCTCGCCTGGAGGGGAGATCCTCCTGGGATTTCCTCGAGTGTCGGCAGGTGCTCTCGACTTAGGACGGGGATCACACGGACACGCTCTGCTGGCCTCAGGAAAGGCCACTCCCCATGCGAGTTGCTCGGGGGCCTCTAGGGATTCCTCTCCCGTCGATGCCGGGCCTAAGACCTTGTGTGGTGTCGGTGCCGAAACTGAGGATTCCTCTCCAGTGCTGACATGGATCTT
>NW_017202357.1:0-6402 GCF_001704415.2 Capra hircus
TGGGCCCCCAGGGCAATCAACGTGGCCGCCCAGGGGCAATCAACGTGGTGGGCCCCCAAGGGCAATCACGTGGGCCCCCAGGGGCAATCACGTGGCCCCCAGGGGCAAATCAGTGGCCCCCAGGGGCAATCACGTGGGCCCCAGGGGAAATCACGTGGGCCCCCAGGGGAAATCACGTGGGCCCCGGGGAAATCACGTGGGCCCCCAGGGGCAATCACGTGGGCCCCAGGGGCAATCACGTGGCCCCCAGGGCAATCACGTGGCCCCAGGGGAATCACGTGGGGCGTGGGCCCCCGTGGAAAATCACGTGGCAGGGGCAATCACGGGCCCCCAGGGGAAATCACGTGGGCCCAATCACGTGGGCCCCCAGGGGCAATCGTGGGCCACACGTGGGCCCCCGGAAATCACGTGGGCCCCCAGGGGAAATCACGTGGCCCCAGGGGCAATCACGTGGCCCCCAGGGGCAATCACGTGGGCCCCCGTGGGCCCCCAGGGGCAATCACGTGGCCCCCCGTGGAATCACGTGGGCCCCCAGGGGCAATCACGTGGGCCCCCGTGGCCCCCAGGGGCAATCACGTGGCCCCCAGGGGTTCACGTGGGCCCCCAGGGGAAATCACGTGGGCCCCAGGGGCAATCACGTGGGCCCCCAGGGGCAATCACGTGGAAATCACGTGGGCCCCAGGGGAATCACGTGGGCCCCCGTCACGTTCACGTGGGCCCCAGGGGAAATCACGTGGGCCCCCCAGGGGCAATCACGTGGGCCCCCAGGGGAAATCACGTGGCCCCAGGGGCAATCACGTGTCACGTGGCCCCAGGGGAAATCACGTGGGCCCCCAGGGGCAATCACGTGGCCCCCCGTGGAAATCACGTGGCCCCTCAAATCACGTGGGCCCCCAGGGGCAATCACGTGGGCCCCCCACGTGGGCCCCAGGGGAAATCACGTGGGGGGCAATCACGTGGCCCCCAGGGGCAATCAACGTGGGCCCCAGGGGCAATCACGTGGGCCCCAAATCACGTGGGCCCCCAGGGCAATCACGTGGGCCAGGGGAAATCACGTGGGCCCCAATCACGTGGGCAATCACGTGGGCCCACACGTGGGCCCGGAAATCACGTGGGCCCCAGGGGCAATCACGTCACGTGGGCCCCAGGGGAAATCACGTGGGCCCCCAGGGGCAATCACGTGGAAATCACGTGGGCCCCCAGGGGCAATCACGTGGGCCCCCAGGGGCAATCACCCCCCACGTGGGCCCCAGGGGGTGTCACGTGGGCCCCCAGGGGAAATCACGTGGGGGGCAATCACGTGGGCCCCCAGGGGAAATCACGTGGGCCCCCAGGGGCAATCACGTGGGCCCTCGAGGGCAATCACGTGGGCCCCCAAGGGGAAATCACGTGGGCCCCCAGGGGTCAACGTGGCCCAGGGGAACAATCACGTGGGCCCCCAGGGGCAATGGGCCCCCAGGGTAAATCACGTGGGCCCCAGGGGATCACTTGGCCCCCCAGGGAAAATCACGTGGGCCCCCAATCAGTGGGCCCCCCGTGGAAATCAGCGTGGGCCCCCAGGGGGCAATCACGTGGGCCCCCAGAGGAAATCTCGTGGGCCCCCAGGGCAAGTGGGCGCGTCAGGGGCAATCACGTGGGCCCCCAGGGGCAATCACGTGGGCCCCAGGGGCAATCATGGGCCCAAGGGGAAATCACGTGGGCCCCCAGGGGCAATCACTTGTTCCCCCATGGGGCAATCACGTGGCCCCAAGGGGAAATCAAGTGGGCCCCGGGGGCAATCACGTGGGCTGGGAAATCTAGTGGGCCTCAGGGGCAATCACGTGGGCCCCAGGGGCAATCACGTGGGCCCCCCTGGGAAATCAGTGGGCGGGGCAATCACGTGGCCCCCAGGGCAATCACGTGGGCCCAGGGGCAATCACTTGTTCCCCCACAAATCACGTGGGCCCCCAGGGGAAAATCAGCGTGGGCCCCCGGGGCAATCACGTGGGCCCCCCAGGGGCAATGACGTGGGCCCCCGTGGAAATCACGTGGGCCCCAGGGGCAATCTCGTGGGCCCCCCGTGGAAATCACGTGGGCCCCAGGGGCAATACGTGGCCCCAGGGCAATGACGTGGGCCCCAGGGGGGCAATCACGTGGCCCCCAGGGGAAATCACGTGGGCCCCCAGGGGAATATCACTTGGGCCCCAAAATCACATGGGCCCCCAGTGGGCGTCACGTGGGCCCCAGGGGCGTGGGCAAATCACGTGGGCCCCCAGGGGCAATCACGCGGGCCCCAGGGGAATAACGTGGGCACCCAGGGGATCACGGGGTGCCCCAGGGGCAATCACGTGGGCCCCCAGGGGGAAATCACGTGGGCACCCAGGGCAATCACGTGGGCCCTCCGTGGAAATCACGTGGACAGGGGCAATCACGTGGGCCCCAGGGAATCACGTGGGCCCCAGGGGAAATCACGTGGGCCCCGTGGAAATCACGGGGCCCCCAGGGGCAATCACGGTGGGCCCCAGGGGAAATAACGTGGCCCCAGGGGAAATCACGTGGTCCTAGGGGCAATCACAAATCACGTGGCCCCCAGGGGCAATCACGTGGGCCCCCAGGGGGAATCACGTGGGCCCCCAGGGGCAATCACGTGGGCCGTGGAAATCACGTGGGCCCCCAGGGGAATCAGTGGGCCCCAGGGGGCAATCACGTGGGCCCCCCGTGGAAATCACGTGGGCCCCGTGGAAATCACGTGGGCCCCAGGGGCAATCACGGGGCCCCCCGTGGAAATCACGTGGGCCCCCAGGGGCAATACGTGGGCCCCCAGGGAATCACGGGACCCCAGGGGAAATCACGTGGGCTCACAGGGGCCCCCGTGGAAATCACGTGGGCCCCAAGGGGCAATCACGTGGGCCCCCAGGTGAAATCAACGCGGGCCCCCAGGGCAATCACGTGGGCCCCAAGGGGAAATCACGTGGGCCCCAGGGGCAATCACGTGGGCGCCCGTGGAATTCACGTGGGCCCCAGGGCAATCACGCGGCCCCCAGGGGAAATAACGTGGCCAGGGGGAAATCACGTGGGTCCCAGGGCAATCACGTTGGCCCCGGTGGAAATCACGTGGGCCCCCAGGGGCAATCCGTGGGCCCCAGGGGGAAACACGTGGGCCCCCAGGGGCAAATCACGTGGGGCCCCGTGGAAATCACGTGGGCCCCAGGGGCAATCACGTGGGCCCCCGAATCACGTGGGCAGGGGCAATCACGTGGCCCCAAATCACGTGGCCCCAGGGCAATCACGTGGGCCCCCCGGGAAATCACGTGGGCCCCAGGGCAATCACGTGGGCCCAGGGGAAATCACGTGGGCCCCAGGGGCAATCACGTGGGCCCCCCAGTGGGCCCAGGGCAATCACGTGGGCCCCGGAAATCACGTGGGCCCCCAGGGCAATCACGTGGGCCCCAATCACGTGGGCCCCAATCACGTGGGCCCCCAGGGGTGGGCCCCCAAAAATCACGTGGGCCCCAGGGGAATCACGTGGGCCCAGGGAAATCACGTGGGCCCCCAGGGGCAATCACGTGGGCCCACGTGGGCCCCAGGGGCAATCACGTGGGCCCAGGAAATCACGTGGGCCCCCGGGGAAATCACGTGGGCCCCAGGGCAATCACGTGGGCCCCCCACGTGGGCAATCACGTGGGCCCCCCGTGGAATCACGTGGGCCGGCAATACGTGGGCCCCAGGGGCAATCACGTGGGCCCCAGGGGAAATCACGTGGGCCCAGGGGCAATCACGTGGCCCCCGTGGGCCCAGGGGCAATCACGTGGCCCCCAGGGGAAATCACGTGGGCCCCAGGGGAAATCACGTGGGCCCCGGGAAATCACGTGGGCCCCAGGGGCGTGGGCCCCCGTGGAATCACGTGGGCCCCAGGGGCAATCACGTGGGCCCCCAGGTGGCCCCAGGGCAATCACGTGGGCCCCCCCCGGGGCAATCCGTGGGCCCCCAGGGGAATCACGTGGGCCCCGGGAATCACGGTGAAATCACGTGGGCCCGTGGGCCCCAGGGGAAATACGTGGGCCAGGGGCATCACGTGGGCCCCCAGGGGGGCAATCACGTGGGCCCCAGGGGAAATCAGTGGGCCCAGGGGAATCAGTGGGCCCCAGGGGAAATCACTGGGCCCCAGGGAATCACGTGGGCCCAGGGGAAATCACGTGGCCCCAGGGGCAATCAGTGGGCCCCCGGGAAATCACGTGGGCCCCCAGGGGCAATCACGTGGGCCCCCAGTCACGTGGCCCCCCACGTGGGGCCCCCAGGGGAAATCACGTGGGCCCCCAGGGGAAATCCACGTGGGCCCCCAGGGGAAATCACGTGGGCCCCCAATCACGTGGGCCCCCAGGGGAAATCACGTGGGCCCCCTGGGGCAATCACGTGGGCCCCAGGGGAAATCACGTGGGCCCCCCAGGGAATCACGTGGGCCCCCAGGGCAATCACGTGGGCCCCCAGGGCAATCACGTGGGCCCCCAGGGGAAACACGTGGGCCCCCCAATCACCACCGGGGAAATCACGTGGGCCCGGGGCAATCACGTGGGCCCCCCAGGGGGGTCACGTGGGGCCCCCAGGGGCAATCACGTGGGCCCCCAGGGAAATCACGAGGGGGGAAATCACGTGGGCCCCCAGGGGAAATCACGTGGGCCCCCAGGGGCAATCACGTGGGCCCCAGGGGTGGGCCCCCAGGGAATCACGTGGGCCCCTGGGCAATCACGTGGGCCCCCTGGGGAAATCACGTGGGCCCCAGGGGAAAATCACGTGGGCCCCTGGGGCAATCACGTGGGCCCCCAGGGGAAATCACGTGGGCCCCCAGGGGAAATCACGTGGGGGGCAATCACGTGGGCCCCCCAGGGGAAATCACGTGGGCCCCCTGGGCAATCACGTGGGAATCACGTGGGCCCCCAGGGGAAATCGTGGGGGGCAATCACGTGGGCCCCCCAGGGGCAATCACGTGGCCCCCAGGGCAATCACGTGGGCCCCGGGAATCACGTGGGCCCCCTGGGGAAAATCACGTGGGCCCCAGGGGAAATCACGTGGGCCCCAGGGGCAATCACGTGTGTGGGCCCCAGGGGCAATCACGTGGGCCCCCAGGGAAATCACGTGGGCCGGGTGGGCCAATCACGTGGGCCCCCAGGGAAATCACGTGGGCCCCCAGGGGAAATCACGTGGGCCCCCTCACGTGGGCCCCCAGGGAAATCACGTGGGCCCCCAGGGGAAATCACGTGGGCCCCCTGGGGAAATCACGTGGGCCCCCAGGGGAAATCATGGGCCCCTGGGGCAATCACGTGGGCCCCCAGGGGAAATCACGTGGGCCCCCAGGGGAAATCACGTGGGCCCCCATGGGCAATCACGTGGGCCCCCAGGGCGAAATCACGTGGGCCCAGGGGCAATCACGTGGGCCCAGGGAAATCACGTGGCCCCCAGGGAAATCACGTGGCCCCAGGGGAAATCACGTGGGCCCCCCAGGGAAATCACGTGGGCCCCCTGGGCAATCACGTGGCCCCCAGCGGGAAATCACGTGGGCCCCCAGGGGCAATCACGTGGCCCCAGGGCAAATCACGGGGCCCCCAATCACGTGGGGCCCCCAGGGGAAATCACGTGGAAATCACGTGGGCCCCCAGGGCCGAAATCACGTGGGCCCCCAGGGGCAATCACCGTGGGCCCCCTGGGCAATCAGCCCCCAGGGGAAATCACGTGGGCCCCACGGCGGAAATCACGTGGGCCCCCAGGGGAAATCACGTGGGCCCCCAGGGCAATCACGTGGCCCCAGGGCACGTGGGGGCAATCACGTGGGACCCCAGGGAAATCACGTGGGCCCCCAGGGGAAATCACGTGGGCCCCAGGGCAATCACGTGGGCCCCAATCACGTGGGCCCAGGGAAATCACGTGGGCCCCCATGGCAATCACGTGGGCCCCCAATCACGTGGGCCCCCAATCACGTGTCACGTGCGCCCCCAGGGGAAATCACGTGGGCCCCCAGGGCAATCACGTGGCCCCCTGGGGAAATCACGTGGGCCCCAGGGGGAAATCACGTGGGGCCCCTGGGGCAATCACGTGGCCCCAGGGGAAAATCACGTGGCCCCCAGGGGCCCCCTGGCAATCACGTGGGCCCCCAGGCAATCAAATCACGTGGCCCCCCAATCACGTGGGCCCAGGGGAAATCACGTGGGCCCCCAGGGGGCAAATCACGTGGCCCCTGGGCAATCACGTGGGCCCCCAGGGGAAATCACGTGGGTGAATCACGTGGCCCCCAGGGGCAATCACGGTGGCCCCATGGAAATCACGTGGGGGCCAATCACGTGGGCCCCCATGGAAATCACGTGGGCCCCCAGGGGAAATCACGTGGCCCCTGGGGCAATCACGTGGCCCCCAGGGAAATCACGTGGGCCC
>NW_017202358.1:0-6401 GCF_001704415.2 Capra hircus
CTAGAGTTCCTCTCGCCTTTCCTGTGGAGAGCGCCTCCTCTTGAGATGCGACGGGAACGCCGGGAATTCTTTCCCGACCACGCAGGGAAAGGATCCCTCTCTCTCGGCTAGGAGGTGGAAACGGGGCTCCTCTGGATGTGGGAGGGACTCTCGTGCTTTCTCTCGAGTGGATACTTGTATGTCGGGTAACTTCTTGAGTTGCAGCAAGGGTGTGATGAACACTTTGGAAGTTCCAGATGTTAGATGCGGATTAGCCTCGAGACGCCTCAGCGGAAATGGGCCTCATCTCGCCTGGAGGGGAGAACCTCCTGGATGTTCTCGAGTTGCGGCAGGTGCTCTCGTATTACGACGTGGACCACAGGGAGCCGCTCTGGTGGCCTCAGGAAAGGCCAGTACCCTTGCGAATTGCTCGGGGCTTTCGAGATCCTCTCCCGTCGATGCCGGGGCCCTAATACCTAGTGTGGAGTCGGTGCGGAACCTGAGGATTCATCTCCAGTGCTGACATGGTTCATGGGGTACTTCTGGAGTCTCCCAGGGGACTCAGTCCTTGTCTCTATTGGGGACATGCCCGTGCGCTTTCCTCCCGAGCTGTAGCAGCAGTTTCAACGCTTCCCTTCGCTTGGATCAAGGGATCTGCGGCTTTCCCTCAAGGCTTTCCCCCGAGGCTTTCCCTCGATGCTTTCCCACAGGGGCTGTCCCATGTGCCACCGTGGTGTGAGTCGATCCTCGGCTTAAAAGTTGACGGCAGTGCAGGGAAAACAGTTTTCCCTGGAATGGACTGAGACATCCAGGGGTCTCTGGGAATGGTGGCACGACCCAGGAGTTCCTCTCGCCTTTCCTGTGGAGAGCGCCTCCTCTTGAGATGCAACGGGAAACGGGAATTCTTTCCCGACCACGCAGGGAAAGGATCCCTCTCTCGAGCTAGGAGGCGGAAACGGGGCTCCTCTGGATGTGGGCGGGACTCTCGTGCTTCCTCTCGAGTGGAGTCGGGTATGTCGGGGAACTTCTTGAGTTGCAGAAAGGGTGTGAAGGACCCTGTGGAAGTTCCAGAGGTTAGGTGTGATTATCCTCGAGACGCCTCAGCGGAAATGGGCCTCATCTCGCCTGGAGGGAAGAACCTCCTGGATTTTCTCGAGTTGCGGCAGGTGCTCTCGACTTACGACGGGGACCTCAGGGACCCGCTGTGGTGGCCTCAGGAAAGGCCATTCCCCATGCGAGTTGCTCGGGGGCCTCCTTGCGGATTCCTCTCCCTTCGATACCTGGGGTCTAAGATTGTGTGGAGTCGGTGCCCGGAACCTGAGGATTCCTCTCCAGTGCTGACAATGGATCTTGGGGTACATCTGGAGTCTCCCCAGGGGAGTCAGTGCCTCGTCCGAGTGGGGGCATGCACGTGCGCTCTCCTCCCGAGCTGTAGCAGCAAGTGTCACAGCTTCCCATCCGTGGATCAAGGGATCTATGGCTTTCCCCTCCGAGGCTTTTCCACGAGGCTTTCCCGACGAGGCTTTCCCACAGGGCTGTCCCACGTGCCACCGTGGTGTGAGTCGATCCTCGGCTTTGAACGTCGAGGCAGTGCAGGGAAAACAGGTTTCCACTGGAATGGACTGAAACATCTGGGGGACTCTGGGAATGGTGGCACGACCCTGGAGTTCCTCTCGCCATTCCTGTGGAGAGGGCCTCCTCTTGAGATGCCATGGGAAATCCAGGAATTCTTTCCCGACAACGCAGGGAAAGTATCCCTCCTCTCTAGCAAGGAGGCGGAAACGGGGCTCCTCTGGATGTGGGCGGGACTCTCGTGGTTCCTGTCGGAGTGGAGACGGGCATGTTGGTGAAGTTCTTGAGTTGCAGCAAGGGTGTGAAGGACCCTTTGGAAGTTCCAGAGTTTAGGTGTGATTAGCCTCGGAGACGCCTCAGCGGAAATGGGCCTCATCTCGCCAGGAGAGGAGAACCTCCTGGATTTTCTCGAGTTGCAGCCGGTGCTCTCGACTTACGACGGGGACATCATGGACCCGCTCTTGTGGCCTCACGAAAGGCCAGTCCCCATGCGAGTTGCTCAATGGGCCTATGGGGATTCCTCTCCCCGTTGATGCCGGGACCTAAGATCTTGTGTGGAGTCTGTGCCAAAACCTTGAGGATTCCTCTCCATTGCTGACTTGTATCTTGGGGTACTTCTGGAGTCTCCCCAGGGGAGTCAGTCCTCGTCTCCGAGTGGGGCATGCACGTGCACTTTCCTCCGAGCTGTAGCAGCAGTGTTGAGCTTCCCTTCGAGAGGATCAAGGGATCTGTGGCTTTCCCTCGAGGCTTTCCCACCGACGCTTTCCCCACGACGCTTTCGCACCAGGCTTTCCCACGAGGATTTCCCACAGTGATGTCCCACGTGCCACAGTGGTGTCAGTCGATCCTCGGTTTGAAAAGTCGAGGCAGTGCCGGGGAAACAGGCTTCCCTGGAATGGACAGAGACATCTGGTTGACTCTGGGAATGGTGGCACGACCCTGGAGTTCCTCTCGCCTTTCCTGTGGAGAGCGCCTCCTCTTGAGATGTGACGGGAACGCCGGGAATTCTTTCCCGACAACGCATGGAAAGGATCCCTCCTCTCGAGTTAGGAGACGGAAATGAGGCTCCTCTGGATGTGGCCGGGATCTCGTGCTTCCTCTCAAGTGGAGACGGTTATGTTGGGGAACTTCTTGAGTTGCAGCAATCGTGTGAAGGACCATTTGGAAGTTCCAGAATTTAGGTGTGATTAGCCTCGAGACGCCTCAGCGGAAATGGGCCTCATCTCGTCTGGAGGGGAGCACCTCCTGGATGTTCTCGAGTTGCGGGCAGGTGCTCTCGTCTTACAACGGGGACTCAGGGACCCGCTCTGTTGGCCTCAGGAAAGGCCAGTCCCATGCGAGTTGCTCGGGGGCCTCTCAGGATTCCTCTCCCGTCGATGCCGGGGCCTAAGATCTTGTGTGGAGTGGGTGCCGGAACCTGAGGATTCCTCTCCAGTGCTGACGTGGATCTTGGGGTACTTCTGGAGTCTCCCCAGGGGATTCAGTCCTCGTCTCGAGTGGGGGCATGCAGTGGGCTTTCTTCACGAGCTGTAGCAGAAGTGTCACCCTTCCCTTCGCGTGGGATCAACGGATCTGTGGCTTTCCCTCGAGGCTTTCCCACGAGGCTTTCCCACGAGGCTTTCCCACAGGGCTGTCCCACGTGCCACCGTGGTGTGAGTCGATCCTCGGCTTGAAGGTCGAGGCAGTGCAGGGAAAAAAGTTTTCCCTGGAATGGACTGAGACATCTGGGGGACTCTGGGAATGGTGGCACGACCCTGGAGTTCCTCTCGCCTTTCCTGTGGAGAGCGCCTCCACTTGAGATGCGACGGGAACGCCGGGAATTCTTTCCCGACCACGCAGGGAAAGGATCCCTCCTCTAGAGCTAGGAGGCGGAACGGGGCTCCTCTAGATGTAGGCGGGACTCTCGTGCTCCCTCTCGAGTGGAGACGGGAATCTCGCGGAACTTCTTGAGTTGGCAGCAAGGGTGTGAAGGACCCTTTGGAAGTTCCAGAGTTTAGGTGTGAATAGCCTCGAGACGCCTCAGCGGAAATGGCCTCATCTCGCCTGGAGGGAGAAACCTCCTGGATTTTCTCGAGTTGCAGGCAGGTGCTCTCAGACTTAAGACGGGGACCTCAGGGACCCCTCTGGTGGCCTCGGAAAGGCCAGTCCCCATGCGAGTTGCTCGGGGGCCTCTCGGGATTCCTCTCCCATCGATTATAGTGCCTAAGACCTTGTGTGGAGTCGGTGGCCGGAACCTGAGGATTCCTCTCCAGTGCTGACATGGATCTTGGGTACTTCTGGAGTCTCCCCAGGGGAGTCTGTCCTCGTCTCGAGTGGGGCATGCACGTGCGCTTTCCTCCCGAGCTGTAGCAGCAGTGTCGCGCTTCCCTTCGCGTGGATCAACGGATCTGTTGCTTTCCCTCGAGGCTTTCCCACGAGGCTTTCCCACGAGGCTTTCCACGATGCTTTCCCACACGGCTGTCCCACGTGCCACCGTGGTGTGAGTCGATCCTCGGCTTTGAAAGTCAAGCAGTGCAGGGAAAACTGGTTTCCCTGGAATGGACGCAGACATTTTGGGGACTCTGGGAATGGTAGCACGACACTCGAGTTCCTCTCGCCTTTCCTGTGGAGAGCTCCTCCTCTTGAGATCCCACGGAAACGCCGGGAAATCTTCCCGACCACGCAGGGAAAGGATCACTCCTCTCGAGGTAGGAGGCGGAAACGGGTCTCCTCTGGATGTGGGCGGGACTCTCGTGCTTCCTCTCGAGTTGAGTCGGGTATATCGGGGAACTTCCTGAGTTGCAGCAAGGGTGTGAAGGACCCTTTGGAAGTTCCAGAGGTTAGGTGTGATTAACCTCGAGACGCCTCAGCGGAAATGGGCCTCATCTCGCCTGGAGGGGAGAACCTCCTGGATTTTCTCGAGTTGCGGCAGGTGCTCTCGACTTACGACGGGGTCCTCAGGGACCCGCTGTGGTGGCGTCAGGAAAGGCCAGTCCCCATGCGAGTTGCTCGGGGCCTCTCGGGATTCCTCTCCCGTCGATGCCGGGCCTAAGATCTAGTGTGGAGCCGGTGCCGGAACCTGAGGATTCCTCTCCAGTGCTGAACATGGATCTTGGGGTACTTCTGGAGTCTCCCCAGGGGAGTCAGTCCTTGTCTCGAGTGGGGGCATGCACGTGCGCTTTCCTCCCCAGCTGTTGCAGCAGTGTCACGATTCCCTTCAAGTGGATCAAGGGATCATTGGCTTTCCCTCTAGGCTTTCCCACGAGGGCTTGTCCCACAGGGCTGTCCCACGTGCCACCGTGGTGTGAGTCGATCCTCAGGCTTGAAAGTCGAGGCAGTGCAGGGAAAACAGGTTTCCCTGGAATGGACTGAGACATCTGGGGGACTCGGAATGGTGGCACGACCCTGGAGTTCCTCTCGCCTTTCCTGTGGAGAGCGCCTCCTCTTGAGATGCGACGGGAACGCCGGGAATTCTTACCCGACCACGCAGGGAAAGGATCTCTCGTCTCAAGCCAGGAGGCGGAATCTGGGCTCCTCTGGATGTGTGCGGGACTCTAATGCTTCTTCTTGTGTGGAGACCGGTATGTCGGGGAACTTCTTGAGTTGCAGCAAGGGTGTGAAGAACCCTTTGGAAGTTTCAGAGGTTAGGTGTGATAAGCCTCGAGACACCTCAGCGGAAATGGGCCTCATCTCGCCTGGAGGGCAGAACCTCCTAGATTTTCTCGAGTTGCAGCAGGTGCTCTAGACTTACGACGGGGACCTCAGGGACCCGCTCTGCTGGCCTCAGAAAAGGCCAGTCCCCATTCGAGTTGCTTGGGGGCCTCTCGGGATTCCTCTCCCGTCGATGCCCGGGGCCTAAGACCTTGTGTGGAGTCGATGCCGGAACCTGAGGATTCCTCTCCAGTGTGAAATGGATCTGGGGTACTTGTGGAGTCTCCCCAGGGGAGTCAGTCCTCGTCTCGAGTGGGGGAATGCACGTGCGCTTACCTCGCGAGCTGTAGCAGCAGTGTCACGCTACCCTTCGCGTTGATCATGGGATCTGTGGCTTTCCCTTGAGGCTTTCCCCGAGGGTTTCCCACGAGGCTTTCCTACAGGGCTGTCCCACGTGCCACCGTGGTGTGAGTCGATCCTCGCTTGAAAGTCGAGGCAGTGCAGGGAAAACAGGTTTCCCTGGAATGGACTTAGACATCTGGGGGACTCTGGGAATGGTGGCATGACCCTGGAGTTCCTCTCGCCATTCCTGTGGAGAGCGCCTCCTCTTGAGATGCGACGGGAACGCCGGGAATTCTTTCCGAGACCACGGGGAAAGGATCCCTCCTCTCGAGCTAGGAGGTGGAAACGGGGCTCCTCTGGATGTGGTCGGGACTCTCGTGCTTCCTCTCGAGTGGAGACGGGTATATCGGGGAACTTCTTGAGTTGCAGCAAGGGTGTGAAGGACCCTTTGCAAGTTCCAGAGGTCTGGTGTGATTAGCCTCAGGACGCCTCAGCGGAAATGGGCCTCATCTCGCCTGGAAGGTAGAACCTCCTGGATTTTCTCGAGTTGTGGCAGGTGCACTAGACTTATGACGGGGACCTCAGGGACGCGCTCTGGTGGCCTCGGAACGGCCATTTCCTTGCGAGTTACTCGGGGCCACTCGGGATTCCTCTCCGTCGATGCCAGGGCTAAGACCTTGTGTGGAGTCGGTGCCAGAACCTGAGGATTCCTCTCCAGTGCTGACATGGATCTTGGGGTATTCTGGAGTCTCCCCAGGGGAGTCAGTCCTCGTCTCGAGTGGGGCATGCAAGTGCACTTTCCTCCCAAGCTTTAGCAGCAGTGTAACGCATCCCTTCGCGTGAAAAAGGGATCTGTGGCATTCCCTCGAGGCTTTCCC
>NW_017202359.1:0-6400 GCF_001704415.2 Capra hircus
CCGGAGAGAATAGAGAAGATCTTCGTCGATATGGCTATCTACCTACACTCTGGAATTTCCAAAGGTCTTCTGGGATACCCTTAACCGTTTCTGTGTGGAGTAGCAGTGATGAAAAGTTCCCCACGAATGAGGATTTCTCTCCAGTGCGCACAATCAATGGATCTTGTATAGGATTTTCCCAGAGCAATAAAGCACGCCCGACTCCACTCGAGAGGAAGCAGAGAGTCCCGGCCACATTCCAGCAAGAACGTTCCGCCTACTAGCGAAGATCGAGAAGTGTGGGATCTTTCCTGCCAGTTTCTTCGGGTCTTCAGAGTTGGTCTGCGTGGGTTTGTGGCGGGCTAATAAGTGTAATCATCCGTGTAGCTTCCCGTGTTTCGGTCGTCCAAGGGATTGTGGCTTGCCTCCGAGCTTTCCCCGGGTTTCCAGGGCAGAGTTATCCCAGGGCGCAACGTGCCAGTCGCATATCTCAGAGCAGGCGTCTCGTGATTGTGAGTGTTCCAGCAGGGGTAACCTAGGTGAAACGAGTAGAGAATCGGGTCGTGCATGCACATTCATGCAGAGGAGTCTTCAGATGTCAGGGTCTTGTCCATTCCAGTTGGAATAAAGGTGTTTTGCAGCCTGCCTGGGCTCGAATTGGTTTTTAGAACTCTGGAGTTGTGTACTACGAACTTTCAAGATTGGGTTATTTTGCCTTTCGCTACTCACCAACACGCGCTTTTTTTAATGGTGGTGGCAAGAGTGGGAGCAGCCGCCTTGCTGGGATCAAAATTGGAGTAGTGGTGCGGAAGTCGGAACAAAGACTCCCTGCTAGGGGCTATGGATGCTGAAAAGCCTCGAGGGAAGCTTTCAACCGTGCCGTTGATCGCGAAGGGGGAAGGCAGCCGACAGAGCAGGAAAGGGATCCCTCATCGTCAGGCTAGGGGCTCGGAAACGGGCATCACTCTGGATGTGGGGCGTGAGTTTCTAACGATATCGCCTGTGTTTGTTGCTTCCGAGGCTCAGAAGAAAGTGAGACGTGAATCATGGTGATGCGCGCTCGCGCCCGGAATTCTTGAGTTGCAAGGCAAGCGGTGTGAAGAACGCCTTTGGAAGTTCTCCGAGGTTAGGTGTGATTAGCCTTCGGAGAGCCGCTACTCGAGAAGAAATGGGCCTCGAAGTCAAGTCGGCCGTTTTTTGAGTCGGAGAAGACGCCCTGAGGGAGATTGTCTACTCCAGAAGATACTGGGTCCAAGATGCAGCAGATGGTTTGAGGGTCTTCATCTCGGGGACTTTAGCACGGAGGAGCTTAGGAAGTGACTGAGGTTGCTCTGGTGGGCTAGGAAAGGCAGTCCATGAGAAGTTGCTCGGCTGACTCATACAGGGTTTAGGCTGCATCGCAATGGGAGGAATTCCGGAAGGCCCCGTCACTCTCATGGGGGCCTTGCGCTGAGTCAACCACAGGAACAGAGGCGGGTCCCTGAGGTTCCCGTCGTAAGTCGAGAGCACCTGCCGCAACTCGAGAAAATCCAGGAGGTTCTCCCTGCAGGCGAGATGAGGCCCATTTCCGCTGAGACGTCTCGAGTCTAATGACACCTCACCTATGAACTTCCAAAGAGTTCTTCACACCCTTGCTGCAACTCAAAAAGTTCCCCGAAACACGCCCCGTCTCCATTCGATAGGAGGAACGAGAGTCCCGCCTCATCCAGAGGAGCCGCATTTCGCCTGCTAGCTCGAGAGAAGGGATCCTTTTACTGCGTGGTCGGGAAAGAATTCTGGCGTTCCCGTCCCATCTCATGAGGAGGCGCTCTCCACAGGAAAGGCGAGAGGAACTCCAGGGTCGTGCCACCATTCCCGAGTCCCCCAGATGTCTCAGTCCATTCCAGGGAAACTGTTTTCCCTGCACTGCCTCGACTTTCAAGCCGAGGATCGACTCACACGACTGGTGGTACGTGCGAAGCCCTGTGGGAAAGCTCGTGTAAATGCCTCGAGGGAGCCTTGAGGGAAAACCACAGATCCTTGATCCACTCGACGGGAAGCATGACACCGCTGCTACAGCTCGGGAGAAAGCGCACGTGCATGCCCCCACTCGAGACGAGGACTGACTCCCCTGGGGAGACTCCAGAAGTACCCCAAGATCCATGTCAGCACTGGAGAGGAATCCTTCAGGTTCCGGCACCGACTCCACACAAGGTCTTAGGCATAGACGGGAGAGGAATCCCAAGAGGCCCCCGAGCAACTCGCTGGGAACTGGCCTTTCCTGAGGCCAAGAGAGTGGGTCCCTGAGGTCCCCGTCGTAAGTCGCGAGAACCAGCCGCACCTTGAGAAAATCCAGGAGGTTCTCCCCTCCAGACAAGATGAGGCCCATTTCCGCTGAGACGTCTTGAGGCTAATCACACCTAACTTCAGGAACTTCCAAAGGGTCCTTCACACCCTTGCTGCAACTCAAGAATTTCCCCGACATACCCGTCTACACTCGAGAGGAAGCACGAGAGTCCCGCCCACATCCAGAGGAGCCGCGTTTCCCGCCTCCTAGCTCCAGAGGAGGGATCCTTTCACTGCGTGTTCGGGAAAGAATTCCCATCGTTCCCGGCGCATCTGATGAAGAGGCGCTCTCCACAGGAAAGGCGAGAGGAACTCCACGGTCATGACACCATTCCCGGAGTCCCCCAGATATCTCAGTCCATTCCAGGGAAACTTGTTTTCCCTGCATTGCCTCGACTTTCAAGCCGAGGATCGACTCACACCACGGTGGCACGTGTGACAGCCCTGTGGGAAAGTCTCGTGTAAATGCCTCGAGGGAAAGCCTTGAGGGAAAGCCACAGATCCCTTGATCCATTCGACGGGAAGCGTGACATTGCTGCTACAGCTCGGTAGGAAAGCGCACGTGCCTGCTCCACTTGAGACGAGGACTGAGTACCCTGGGAAACTCCAGAAGTACCCCAAGATCCATGTCAGCACTGGAGAGGAATCCTCAGGTTCCGGCACCGACTCCACACAAGGTCTTAGGCCCCGGCATCGACAGGAGTGGAATCCCAAGAGGCCCCCGAGCAACTCGCTTGGGGAGTGGCCTTTCCTGAGGCCACCAGAGCAGATCCCTGAGGTCCCCGTCGTAAGTCGCGAGAACCTGCCGCAACTTGAGAAAATCCCAGAGGTTCTCCCTCCAGACAAGATGAGGCCCGTTTCCGCTGAGGCATCTCGAGGCTAATCACACATAACCTCAGGAAGATCCAAAGGGTCCTTCACACCCTTGCTGCAACTCAAGAAGTTCCCCGACATACACGTCTCCACTCGAGAGGAAGCACGAGCATCCTGCCCACAGCCAGAGGAGCCCCATTTCCGCCTCCTAGCTCGAGAGGACGGATCGTTTCCCTCAGTGTTCGGGAAAGAATTCCCGGGCGTTCCCTTTGCATCTCAAGAGGAGGCGCTCTCCACAGGAAAGGCGACTAGAACTCCAAGGTCGTGCCACCACTCCCAGAGTCCCCCAGATGTCTCAGTCCATTCCAGGGAAACCTGTTTTCCCTTCACTGCCTCGACTTTCAAGCCGAGGATCGATTCACACCACGGTGGCACATGGGACAGCCCTGTTGGAAAGCCTTGTGGGAAAGCCTCATGGGAAAGCCTCGAGGGAAAGCCACAGATCCCTTGATCCACGTGAAGGGCAGCGTGTCACTGCTGCTACAGCTCGAGAGGAAACCGCACGTGCATGCCCCCACTCGAGATGAGGACTGACTCCCCTGGGGAGACTCCAAGAGTACCCCAAGATCCATATCAGCACACTGGACAGGAATCCTCAGGTTTCGGCACCGACTCCACACAAGGTCTTAGGCTCCGGCATCGACGGGAGAGGAATCCCGAGAGGCCCCCGAGCAACTCCATGGGGACAGGCCTTTCCTGAGGCCACCAGAGCGGGTCCCTGAGGTCCCCGTCGCAGTCGAGAGCTCCTGCCGAAACTCGAGAAAATCCTGGAGGTTCTCCCCTCCAGGCGATATGAGGCCCATTTCCGCTGAGGCGTCTCGAGGCTAATCACACCTAACCTCTGGAATTTCCAAAGGGTTTTTCACACCCTTGCTGCAACTCAAGAAGTTCCCCGACATACCCGTATCCACTGGAGAGGAAGCACGAGAGTCCCGCCACATCCAGAGGAGCCCCGTTTCCGCTCCTAGCTCGAGAGGATGGATCCTTTCCTGCGTGGTCGGGAAAGAATTCCCGCGTTCCATAGCTTCTCAAGAGGAGGTGAACTCCACAGGAAAGGCGAGAGGAACTCCAGGTTCCTGCCACCATTCCAGAGTCCCCAGATGTCTCAGTCCATTCCAGGGAACCTGTTTTCCCTGCACTGCTCGACTTTCAAGCGAGGATCGACTCACACCACGGTGGCACGTGCGACAGCCTGTGGGAAAGCCTCGTGGGAAAGCCTCGTGGGAAAGCTCGTGGGAAAGCCTCGAGCGAAAGCCACAGATCCCCTGATCCACTCGAAGGAAGAGCGACACTGCTGCTACAGCTCGGAGAAAAGCGTAGTTGCATGCCCCACTCGAGATGAGGACTGACTCCCCTGGGGAGACTCCAGAAGACCCCAAGATCCATGTCGGCAAGGAGAGGAATCCTCAGGTTCCAGCACCGACTCCGCACAAGGTCTTAGGCCCCGGCATCGACGGAGAGGAATCCCGAGAGGCCCCGAGCAACTCGCATGGGACTGGCCTTTCCTGAGGCCACCAGAGCGGGTCCCTGAGGTCCCCGTCGTAAGGTTGAGAGCACCTGCCGCAACTCGAGAATATCCAGGAGGTTCTCCCCTCAAGGCGACATGAGGCCATTTCCGCTGATGCGTCTCGAGTCTAATCACATCTAACATCTGGAACTTCCAAAGGGTCCTTCACACCCTTGCTGCAACTCAAGAAGTTCCCCGACATACCCGTCTCCACTCGAGAGGAAGCACGAGAGTCCGCCAACATCCAGAGGAGCCCCGTTTCCGCCTCCTAGCTCGAGAGGAGGGATCCTTTCACAGCGTGGTCGGAAAGAATTCCGGCGTTCCCATTGCATCTCAAGAGGAGGCGCTCTCCAAAGGAAAGGCGAGAGGAAGTCCAGGGTCGTGCCACCATTCCCAGAGTCCCCTGGATGTCTCAGTCCATTCCAGGGAAAACTGTTTTCCCTGCACTGCCTCGACTTTCAAGCGAGGATCGACTCACACCACGGTGGCACGTGGAACAGCCCTGTGGGAAAGTCTCGTGGGAAAGCCTCGAGGGAAAACCACATCCCTTGATCCACGCGAAGGGAAGCGCGACACTGCTGTTACAGCTCGGGAGGAAAGCGCACGTGCATGCCCCCACTCGAGACGAGGACTGACTGCCCTGGGGAGACTCCAGAAGTACCCAAGATCCATGTCTGCACTGGAGAGGAATCCTCAGGTTCCAGCACCTAGTCCACACGAGGTCTTAGGCCCTAGCATCGACGGGAGAGGAATCCCGAGAGGCCCCCGAGCAACACGCATGGGACTGTCCTTTCCTGAGGCCACAAGAGCGGGTCCCTGAGGTCCCCGCCGTAAGTCGAGAGCATCTGCCACAACTCGAGAAAATCCAGGAGGTTCTCCCTCCAGAGAGATGAGGCCCATTTCCCTGAGGCGTCTCGAGGCTAATCAAACCTAACCTCTGGAACTTCCAAAGGGTCCTTCACACCCTTGCTGCAACTCAAGAAGTTCCCCGACATACCCGTCTCCACTCGAGAGGAAGCACGAGAGTCCGGACCACACCCAGAGGAGCCCCATTTCCGCCTCCTAGCTCGAGAGGAGGGGATCCTTCCCCGGCGTGGTCGGGAGAGAATTCCCGACGTTCCCGTCACATCTCAAGAGGAGGCGCTCTCCACAGGAAAGGCGAGAGGAACTCCACGGTCGTGCCACCATTCCCAGAGTTCCCCAGGTGTCTCAGTCTATTCCAGGGAAACCTGTTTTCCCTGCACTGCCTCGACTTTCAAGCCGAGGATCGACTCACACCATGTTGGCACGTGGGTCAACCCTGTGGGAAAGCCTCGTGGAAAGCCTCATGGGAAAAGCCTCGAGGGAAAGCCACAGATCCCCTTGATCCAAGTGAAGGGAAGCGTGACACTGCTGCTACAGCTCGGGAGGAAAGCGCACCTGCATGCCCACACTTGAGACGAGGACTGACTCCCGTGGGGAGACTCCATAAGTACCCCAAGATCCATGTCAGCCCTGGAGAGGAATCCTCAGGTTCCAGCACCGACTCCACACAAGGTCTTAGGCCCCGGCATCAGGGAGAGGAATCCCGAGAGCCCCGAGCACTCGTATGGGGACCTGCCTTTCCTGAGTCCACCAGAGCGGGTTTTCTGATGACCCCGTCGTAAGTCAACAGCACCTGCCGCAACTCGAGAATAACCAGGACGGTTCTCCCTTCCAGGCGAGATGAGGCCCATT
>NW_017202360.1:0-6400 GCF_001704415.2 Capra hircus
CTTCATTTAAATGGTTTTTTCTACTGAATAACAGGGTATTCTGAAGATTGAAGCCTGTGTGTAAAATGCTACCAAATGGCAAAAAGCAACAAATAACGTTTGGTTTTTTACTTTTCTTTCTAACATATCAATGCTTAGGAGAACTGTTCTGATTAGATTGTCAGTAGTAAATTAAAGAAAAAAATGCCCGTTTTTCCTCGAGTCCATGAAACATACCATACTTATATACCTGCAGTTAAGTGATAAAAATTACGCTCGTAACTCTATACTGCTAGTGTTAAAAACTAAAGATCTTTCCATACAAGCAAATGCTTAATGCTTATATAAATGTGACTTTGACAGCCTTTATGTAATCTGTATTATACATAGCAGGGGAAATAAGATGAGTTGCACAATGTATGCCTTAAAAAGGCTATTTTCTTAAAGCTGTTAGAAGGGGATAATGGTATTTCAATTAGTAATCAGCAAGTGAAAATAATATTCCACCACAAATGTACTCTTGTTCTTCTAGCTTTTAAGACTATATGGAAAAACTGGGTGGTTCAGAGTTTTGAGAAAAAAGAAGGGAACACTACACCTGTGTTGTGGATGATCTGAAGACTTTGCCTGTTCATTTTTAAATACTATTTCAGGTTCTTTGCTTACCAAAGGAGGCCCAATTTCACTCAAAAGTTTTGAGAACTGTGTTTAAATAAATGCAAAGAAAAGAGTAAAAAGGAAAGAAAACAAAAAGACCTTGTGAGGAGTTGGGGCAGGAACCTGAGGATTCCTCTACAGTGCTGACATGGATCTTGGGGTAGCTCTGGAGCCCCCCCAGGGAAGTCAGTCTTCGTCTCTCGAATGGGGGCATGCACGTGCGCTTTCCTCCGAGCTGTAGCAGCAGTGTCACGCTTCCGGTCGCGTGGATCAAGTGATCTGTGGCTTTTCCTCCAGGCTTTACCACGAGGCTATCCCAGAGGGCTGTCCCACATGCCGCCGAGGTGTGAGTCGAACCTCGGCGTGAAAGTCGAGGCAGTGCAGGGAAAACAGGTTCCTCTGGAATGGACTGAGACATCTAGGGGACTCTTGGAATGGTGGCACGACTCTGGAGTTCCTCTCGCATTTCCTGTGGAGAGCGCTCCACTTGAGATGCGACGGGAACGCCGGGAATTTTTCCCGACGAAGCAGGGAAAGGATCCCACATCTCGAGCTACGAGGCGGAAAGGGGCTCCTCTGGATGTGGCGGGGCCCTCGTGCTTCCTATCGAGAGGACACGGGTATGTCAGGGAACTTCTTGAGTGGCAGCAAGGGTGTGAAGGACCCTTTGGAAGTTCCAGAGGTTAGGTGTGATTAGCCTCCAGACGCTTCAGCGGAAATGGGGCTTCATCTCGCCTGGAGGGGAGAATCTCCTGGATTTTCTCGAGTTGCGGCAGGTGCTCTCGACTTACGACGGGGACCTCAGGGACCCGCCCTGGTGGCCTCAGAAAGGCCAGTCCACATGCGAGTTGCTCCGGGGCCTCTCGGGATTCCTCTACCATCGAGGAAGGGCCTAAGACCTTGTGTGGAGTCGGTGCCGGAACCTGAGGATTCTTTCTGCAGTGCTGACATGGATCTTGGGGTACTTCTGGTGTCTCCCCAGGGGAGTCAGTCCTCGTCTCGAGTGGCGGCATGCAGTTCGATTCCTCCCCAGCTGTAAGCAGCAGTGTCACGCTTCCCGTCGAGTGGATCAAGGGATCAGTGTCTTTCCTTGAGGCTATCACATGAGGCTTTCCCAGGAGGCTTTCCCACAGGGCTGTCCCACGTGCCACCGTGGTGTGAGTCGATCCTCGCATGAAAATCGAGGCAGTGCAGGGAAAACAGTTTCCCTGGAATGGACTGAGACATCTGGGACTCTGGAATGGTGTCACGACTCTTGAGTTCCTCTCGCCTTTCTGAGGAGACCGCCTCCTCATGAGATGCGACGGGAATGCAGGCAATTCTTTCCCAACCACGCAGGGAAAGGATCCATCCTCTCGAGCAAAGAGGCGTAAACGGTGCTCCTCTGGATGTGGGCGGGACTCTCGTGCTTCCTCTCCAGTGGAGACGGTTATGTCGGTGAACTTCTTGAGTTGCAGCAAGGGTGTGAAGGACCCTTTGGAAGTTCCAGAGGTTAGATGTGATTAACCTCGAGACGCCTCAGTGGAAATGGCCTCATCTCCGCCTGGACGGGAGAACCTCCTGGATTTTTTCGGGTTGGGGCAGGTGCTCCTCGACTTACGACAGGGACCTCAGGGACCCGTTCTGGTGGCCTCAGCAAAGGCCGGTCCCCATGCGAGATGCTTGGGGGCTTCTCGTTATTCCTCTACCGTTCGATGTCGGGGCCTAAGACCTTGTGTGGAGTCGGTGCCGAAATCTGAGGATTCATCTGCAGTGCTGACATGGATCTTGGGGTACTTCAGGAGTCTCCCCAGGGGAGTCAGTTCTCGTCTCGAGTGGGGGCATGCAGTTCGATCCCTCCCGAGCTGTAGCAGCAGTGTCACGCTTCCCGTCGAGTAGATCAAGGGATCTGTGGCTTTCCTCGAGGCTTTCCCACGAGGCTTTCCCACAGGACTGTCCCACGTGCCACCGTGGTGTGAGTCGATCCTCGCTTGAAAGTCGAGACAGTGCAGGGAAAACAGGTTTCCCTGGAATGGACTGAGACATCTGGCGAATCTGGGAATGGTGGCACGACCCTGGACTTCCTCTCGACTTTCCTGTGGAGAGCGCCTCCTCTTGAGATGCGACGGGAACGCCGGGAATTCTTTCCCGACCACTCAGGGAAAGGATCCCTTCTCTCGAGCTAGAGGCGAAACGGTGCTCCTCTGTATGTGGGCGGACTCTCGTGCTTCCTCTCGAGTGGAGACGGCTATGTCGGGGGAAATTCTGGATTTGCAGCAAGGGTGTAAAGGACCCTTTGGAAGTTCCAGAGGTTAGGTGTGATTAGCCTCGAGACGCCTCAGTGGAAATGGTCCTCATGTTGCCAGGAGGGGAGAACCGCCTGGATTTTCTCGAGTTGCGGCAGGTGCTCTCGACTTTCGACGGGGACCTCAGGGACCCGCTCTGGTGGCCTCAGGAAAGGCCAGTCCCTATGCGAGTTGCTCGGGGCCTCTGGGATTCCTCTCCATCGATGCCAGGGCCTAGACCTTGTGTGGAGTCGGTGCGGAACTTGAGCATTCCTCTGCAGTGCTGACATGGAACTTGGGGTACTTCTGAAGTCTCCCCAGGGGAGTCAGTCCCGTCTCGAGTGGGGGCATGCTGTCGTGCGCTTTCCTCCCCGAGGTGTAGCAGCATTGTCACGCTTCCCGGCGAGTGGATCAAGGGATCTGTGTCTTTTCCTTGAGGCTTTCCCTCGAGGCTTTCCCACGAGGCTTTCCACAGGCTCACAGGGCTGTCCCACGTGCCACCGTGGTGTGAGTTGATCCTCTGCTGAAAGTCGAGACAGTGCAGGGAAAACAGGTTTCCCTTGAATGGACTTAGACATCTGGGGAACTCTGGAATGGTGGCACGACCCTGGAGTTCCTCTCGCCTTTCCTGTGGAGAGCGCCTCCTCTTAGATGGGACGGGAACTCCGGGAATTCTTTCCGGACCACGCAGGGAAAGGATCCCTCCTCTCGAGCTATGAGGCAGAAACGGGGCTCCTCTGGATGTGGGCGGGACTGTCGTGCTTCTCTCCAGTGGAGACGGTTATGTCGGGGAACTTCTTGAGTTGCAGCAAGGGTGTGAAGGACCCTTTGGAAGTTCCAGAGGTTAGGTGTGATTAACCTCGAGATGCCTCAGCAGAAAAGGGCCTCATCTCGCCTGGAGGGGAGAACCTCCTGGATTTTCTCGAGGGGCGGCAGGTGCTGTCGACTTACGATGGGACCTCAGGGACCCACTCTGGTGGCCTGAGTAAAGGCCAGTCCCCATTCGAGATGTTTGGGGGCCGCTCGGAATTCCACTACCGTCGATGCCGGGGCCTAAGACTTTGAGTGGAGTCGGTGACGCAACCTGAGGATTCCTCTCCACTGCTGACATGGATCTTGGGGTACTTCTGGTGTTTCCCCAGGGGAGTCAGTCCTCGTCTCGAGTGGCGGCATGAAGTTCGATTCCCTCCCCAGCTGTAACAGCAGTGTCACGCTTCCCGTCGAGTGGATCAAGGGATCAGTGTCTTTCCCTTGAGGCTATCACATGAGGCTTTCCCAGGAGGCTTTCCCACAGGGCTGTCCCACGTGCCACCGTGGTGTGAGTCGATCCTCGGCATGAAATCGAGGCAATGCAGGGAAAACAGTATTCCCTGGAATGGACTGAGACATCTGGGGACTCTGGGAATGGTGGCACGACTCTTGAGTTCCTCTCGCCTTTCCTGAGGAGAACCGCCTCCTCATGAGATGCGACGGGAATGCAGGCAATTCTTTCCCAACCACGCAGGGAAAGGATCCATCCTCTCGAGCTAAGAGGCGTAATCGGTGCTCCTCTGGATGTGGGCGGGACTCTCGTGCTTCCTCTCCAGTGGAGACGGTTATGTCGGTGAACTTCTTGAGTTGCAGCAAGGGTGTGAAGGACCCTTTGGAAGTTCCAGAGGTTAGGTGTGATTAACCTCGAGACGCCTCTGTGGAAATGGGCCTCATCTCGCCTGGACGGGAGAACCTCCTGGATTTTTTCGGGTTGGGGCAGGTGCTCTCGACTTACGACAGGGACCTCAGGGACCCGTTCTGGTGGCCTCAGCAAAGCCGGTCCCCATGCGAGATGCTTGGGGGCTTCTCGTTATTCCTCTACCTTCGATGTCGGGGCCTAAGACCTTGTGTGGAGTCGGTGCCGAAATCTGAGGATTCATCTGCAGTGCTGACATGGATCTTGGGGTACTTCAGGAGTCTCCCCAGGGGAGTCAGTTCTCGTCTCGAGTGGGGGCATGCAGTTCGATACCCTCCCGAGCTGTAGCAGCAGTGTCACGCTTCCCGTCGAGTAGATCAAGGGATCTGTGGCTTTCCCTCGAGGCTTTCCCACGAGGCTTTCCCACAGGACTGTCCCACGTGCCACCGTGGTGTGAGTCGATCCTCGGCTTGAAAGTCGAGGCAGTGCAAGGAAAACAGTTTTCCCTGGAATGGACTGAGACATCTGGGGGAATCTGGGAATGGTGACACGACCCTGAAGTTCCTCTCGCCTTTCCTGTGGAGAGTGCGTCCACTTCAGATGTGACGGGAACGCCGGGAATTCTTTCCCGCACACGCAGGGAAAGGATCCCTGCTCTCGAGCTTTGAGGCGGAATCGGGGCTCTTCTGGATGTGGGCAGGACTCTCGTGCTTCCTCTCGAGAGGAGACGGGTATGTCGGGGATATTCTTGAGCTGCTGCAAGGGTGTGAAGGACCCTTTGGAATTTCCCGAGGCTGGTGTGATTAGCCTCGAGACGCCTGTGCGGAAATGGGCCTCATCTCGCCTGGAGGGGAGAACCTCCTGGATTTTCTCGAGTTGCGGCAGGTGCTCTCGACTTACGACGAGGACTTCAGGGACCCGTATGGTGGCCTCAGGAAAGGCCAGTCCACTTGGGAGTTGCTCGGGGGCCTCTCGGGATTCCTCTCCCCTCGATGCCGGGGCCTAAGACCTTGTGTGGAGTCGGTTCCGGAACCTGAGGATTCCTCTCCAGTGCTGACATGGATCTTGGGGTACTTCTGGAGTCTCCGCAGGGGAGTCAGTCCTCGTCTCGAGTCGGGGCATGCACGTGCGCTTTCCTTCCGAGCTGTAGCAGCAGTGTCACGCTTCCCTGGCGTGGATCAAGGGATCTGTGGCTTTCCCTCGATGCTTTCCCACGAGGCTTTCCACAGGGCTGTCCACGTGCCACCGTGGTGTGGAGTCCATCCTCGGCTTGAAAGTCGAGGCAGCTTCCCTGGAATGGACTGAGACATCTGGGGACTCTGGGGATGGTGGCACGACCCTGGAGATCCTCTCGCCTTTCCTGTGGAGAGCGCCTCCTCTTGAGATGCGATGGAACGATTGGAATTCTTTGCCGATCACGCAGGGAAAGGATTCCACCTCTCGAGCTAGCAGGCGGAAACGGGCTCCTCTGGATGAGGGCGGGACTCTCGTGCTTCCTCTCGAGTGGAGACGGGTATGTCGGGGAACTTCTTGAGTTGCAGAAAGGGTGTGAAGGACCCTTTGGCAGTTCCAGAGGTTAGGTGTGATTAGCCTCGAGACGCCTCAGCGGAAATGGTCCTCATCTCCCCTGGAGGGGAGAACCTCCTGGATTTTCACGAGTTTTGGCAGGTGGTCTCGACTTACGACGGCGACCTCAGGGACGCGCTCTGGTGGCCTCAGGAAAGGCCAGTTCCCATGCGTGTTGCTCGGGGCCTCTCGGGATTCCTCTCTGTCGATGCGGGCCTAAGAACCTTGTGTGGAGTCGGTGGCGGAACCTGAGAATTCTCCCAGTGCT
>NW_017202361.1:0-6399 GCF_001704415.2 Capra hircus
AGCCTCGAGACGCCTCAGCACAAAATGGGACTCATCTCGCCTGGAGGGGAGAACCTCCTGGATTTCTCGAGTTGCGGCATGCTGTCTCGACTTACGATGGGAACTCAGGGACCCACTCTGGTGGCCTCAGGAAAGGCCAGTCCCATGCGAGTTGCTCGGGGGCCACTCGGAATTCCTCTCCCGTCGATGCCGGGCCTAAGACATTGTGTGGAGTCGGTGCCAGAACTTGAGGATTCCTCTCCAGTGCTGACATGGATCTTGGAGTACTTCTGGAGTTTCCTCAGCGGAGTCAGTCCTTGTCTCGAGTAGGGGCTTGCACGTGCGCTTTCCTCCCGAGCTGTAGCAGCAATGTCACGCTTCCCTTCGCGTGGATCAAGGGATCAGGGCTTTACCTCGAGGCTTTCCCCGAGGCTTTCCCAAGAGGCTTTCCCACATGGATGTCCCACGTGCCATCGTGGTGTGAGTCGATCCTCGGCTTAAAAGTCGAGGCAGTGCAAGGAAAACAGGTTTCCCTGGAATGGACTGAGACATCTGGGGGACCCTGGGAATGTGGCACGACCTGGAGTTCCTCTAGCCTTTCCTGTGTGAGCGCCTCGTCTTGAGATGCGACGGGAATGCCGGGAATTCTTTCCCGACCACGCAGGGAAAGGATCCCTCCCCTCGAGCTAGCAGGCGGAAACGGGGCTCCTTTGGATGTGGGCGTGACTCTCGTGCTTCCTCTCGAGTGGAGACCGGTATGTCGGGCAACTTCTTGGTTTGCAGAAAGGTTGTGAAGGACCCTTTGGAAGTTCCAGAGGTTAGGTCTGATTAGCCTCGAGACGCCTCAGCACAAATGGGCCTCATCTCGCCTGGAGGGGAGAACCTCCTGGATTTTCTCGAGTTGCGGCAGGTGCTCTCAACTTACGACGGGGACCTCAGGGACCCGCTCTGGTGGCCTCAGGAAAGGCCATTCCCCATGCGAGTTGCTCGCGGCCTCTCGGGATTCCTCTCCCGTCGATGCCGGGGCCCAAGACCTTGTGTGGAGTCAGTGCCGGACCTGAGGATTCCTCTCCAGTGCCGACATGGATCTTGGGTACTTCTGGAGTCTCCCCAGTGGAGTCAGTCCTCCTCTCGAGTGGGGGCATGCACGTGTGCTTTCCTCCGCGAGCTGTAACAGCAGTTTCACGCTTCCATAGACATGGATCATGAGATCTGTGGCTGTCGCTTGAGGCTTTCCCATGAGGATTTCCCACGAGGCTTTCCCACAGAGCTGTCCCACGAGCCACCGTGGTGTGAGTCGATCCTCGGCTTGAACGTCCAGGCAGTGCAGGAAAAAAGGTTTCCCTGGAATGGACAGAGACATCTGGTGGACTCTGGAATGGTGGCACGACCCTGGAGTTCCTCTCGCCTTTCCTGTGGAGAGCGCCTCCTCTTGAGATGCGACAGGAAGGCCGGAATTCTTTCCCGACCACGCAGGAAAGGATCCCTCCTCTCGAGCTAGGAGGCGGAAACGGGCTCCTCTGGATGTGGGCAGAACTCTCGTGCTTCCTCTCGAGTGGAGACTGGTATGTCGGGGAACTTCTTGAGTTACAGCAAGGGTGTGAAGGACCCTTTGGAAGTTCCAGAGCTTCGGTGTGATTAGCCTCGAGACGCCTCAGCGGAATGGGCCTCATCTCGCCTGGAGGGGAGAACCTCCTCGATACTCTCGAGTTGAGGCAGGTGCTCTCGTGTTACGACGGGGACATCAGGGACCAGCTCTGGTGGCCTCAGGAAAGGCCAGTCCCGATGCGAGTTGCTTGGGGGCCTCTCGGGATTCTCTCCCGTCGATGCCGGGGCTTAAGATCTTGTGTGGAGTGGGTGCCGGAACTTGAGGATTCCTCTCCAGTACTGACATGGATCTTGGTGTATTCTGGAGAATCCCCAGGGGAGTCAGTCCTCGTCCCGAGTGGGGGCATGCACGTGTGCATTCCTCCGCGAGCTGTAGCAGCAGTGTCGCGCTTCCCTTCGCGTGGATCAAGGGATCTGTGGCTTTGCCTCGAGGCTTTCCCACGAGGCTTTCCCACAAGGCTGTCCCACGTGCCACCGTGGTGTGAGTCGATCCTCGGCTTGAAAGTGGAGGCAGTGCAGGGAAAACAGGTTTCCATGCAGAGGACTGAGACATCTGGGGGACTCTGGAATGGTGGCACGACCCTGGAGTTCCTCTCGCCTTTCCTGTTGAGCGGCTCCTCTTGAGATGCGACCGGAACGCCGGGAATACTTGACCGACCACGCAGGGAAAGGATCCCTCCTCTCGAGCTAGGAGGCAGAAACGGGGCTCCTCTGGATGTGGGCGGGACTGTCGTTCTTCCTCTCGAGTGGAGACGAGTATGTCGGGGAAATTCTTGAGTTGCAGCAAGGGTGTGACGGACCCTTTGGAAGTTCCAGAGGTTAGTTTTGATTAGCTTCGAGACGCCTCATTGGAAATGGGCCTCATCTCGCCTGGAGGGACAACCTCCTGGATTTTCTCGGGTTGCAGAAGGTGCTCTCGACTTGCGACGGGGACCTCAGGGACCCGCTCTGGTGGCCTCAGGAACGGCCAGTCCCCATGCGAGTTGCTCGGGGCCTCTCGGGATTCCTCTCCCGTCGATGCCGGGGCCTAAGACCTTGTGTGGAGTCGTTGCTGCAACCTGAGGATTCCTCCAGTGCTGACATGGATCTTGGGAACCTCTGGAGTCTCCCCAGGGGAGTCAGTCCTCGTCTCGTGTGGGGGCATGCACATGGGCTTTCCTCTCGAACTGTAGCAGCAGTGTCGCGCTTCCCTTCGCGTGATCAAGGGATCTGTGGCTTTCCCTCGAGCTTTCCCACGAGGCTTTCCCACAAGGCTGTCCCACAGGGCTGTCCCGTGCCACCGGTGGTGTGAGTCGATCCTCGGCTTGAAAGTCGAGGCAGTGCAGGGAAAACAGGTTTCCCTGGAATGGAATGAGACATCTGGGGGATTCTGGGAATGGTGGCACGACCCTGGAGTTCCTCTCGCTTTTTCTGTGGAGAGCGCCCCCTCTTGAATGCGACAGGAACGCCGGGAATTCTTTCCCGACCACGCAGGGAAAGGATCCCTCCTCTCGAGCTAGGAGGCGGACATGGGGCTCCTCTGGATGTGGCGGGACTCCGTGCTTCCTCTCGAGTGAGACGGGTATGTCGGGGAACTTCTTAGTTGCAGCAAGGAGGTGAAGGACCCTTTGGAAGTTCCAGAGGTTAGGTGTGATTAGCCTCCAGACGCCTCAGCGGAAATGGGCCTCATCTCGCCTGAAGGGGAGAACCTCCTGGATTTTCTCGAGTTGCGGCAGGTGCTCTCGACTGACGACGGGGACCTCAGGACCCGCTCTGGTGGCCTCAGGAAAGGCCAGACCCCATGCGAGTTGCTCGGGCCTCTCAGGATTCCTCTCCTGTCGAAGCCGGTTCCTAAGACCTTGTGTGGATTCGTTTCCGGAACATGAGGATTCCTCTCCAGTGCTGACATGGATCTTGGGGTACTTCTGGAGTCTCCCCAGGGGTGTCAGTCCTCGTCTCGAGTGGGGCATGCACGTGCACTTTCCTCCCGAGCTGTAGCAGCAGTGTCACATTTCCCTTCGCGTGGATCAAGGAATCTGTGGCTTTCTCTCGAGGCTTTCCAAGAGGCTTTCCCACGAGGCTTTCCCACAGGGCTGTCCCACGTACCAGCGTGGTGTGAGTCGATCCTCGGCTTGAAAGTCGAGGCAGTGCAGGGAAAACAGTTTTCATTGGAATTAACTGAGACATCTTTGGGACTCTGGGAATGGTGGCACGACCCTGGAGTTCCTCTCGCCTTTCCTGTGGAGAGCGCCTCCTCTTGAGATGCAACGGAACGCTGGGAATACTTGACCGACCACGCAGGAAAAGGATCCCTCCTCTCGAGCTAGGAGGCAGAAACGGGGCTCCTCTGGATGTGGGCGGGACTGTCGTGCTTCCTCTCGAGTGGAGATGGGTATGTCGGGGAACTTCTTGAGTTGCAGCAAGGGTGTGAAGGACCCTTTGGAAGTTCCAGAGGTTAGTTTTGATTAGCTTCGAGACGCCTCATTGGAAATGGGCCTCATCTCGCCTGCAGGGACAACCTCCTGGATTTTCTCGGTTGCGGCAGGTGCTCTCGACTTGCGACGGGGACCTCAGGGACCCGCTCTGGTGGCCTCAGGAACGGTCAGTCCCCATGCGAGTTGCTCGGGGCCTCTCGGGATTCGTCTCCCGTCGATGCCGGGGCCTAAGACCTTGTGTGGAGTCGTTGCTGGAACCTGAGGATTCCCTCCAGTGCTGACATGGATCTTGGGGAACCTCTGGAGTCTCCCCAGGGGAGTCAGTCCTCGTCTCGTGTGGGGGCATGCACATGGGCTTTCCTCTGAACTGTAGCAGCAGTGTCGCGCTTCCCTTCGCGGTGGATCAAGGGATCTGTGGCTTTCCCTCGAGCTTTCCCACGAGGCTTTCCCACAAGGCTGTCCCAGGTGCCACTGTGGTGTGAATCGATCCTCGGCTTGAAATTCGAGGCAGTGCAGGGAAAACAGGTTTCCCTGGAATGGACTGAGACATCTGGGAAACTCTGGGAATGGTGGCACGACCCTGGATTTCCTCTCGCCTTTCCTGTGGAGAACGCCTCCTGTTCAGATGCGTGGGAACGCCAGGAATCCTTTCCCGACGACACAGGAGAGAATCAATCCTCTCGAGCTATGAGGCGGAAACGGGGCTCCTCTGGATGTGGGCGGGACTCTCGTGTTTCCTCTCGAGTGAAGACGGGTATGTCGGGGAACTTCTTGAGTTGCAGCAAGGGTGTGAAGTACCCTTTGGAAGTTCCAGAGGTTAGGTGTGATTAGCCTCGAGACGCCTCAGCGGAAATGGGCCTCATCTCGCCTGAAGGGGAGAACCTCCTGGATTTTCTCGAGTTGCGGCAGGTGCTTTCCACGTAGGACGGGGACCACAGGGACAAGCTCTGGTGGCCTCAGGGAAGGCCAGTCCCCATGCGAGTTGCTCGGGGGCCTCTTAGGATTCCTCTCCCGTTGATGCCGGGGGGCCTAAGTCCTTGTGTGGAGTCGTTGCCAGAATCTGAGGATTCCTCTCCAGTGCTGACATGGATTTAGGGGTACTTCTAGAGTCTCCCCATGGGAGTCAGTCCTCGTCAGATTGGGGGCATGCACTTGGGCTTTTCCTTCCGAGCTGTAGGAGCAGTGTCACGCTTCCTTTCGCGTGGATCAAGGGATCTGTGGCTTTCCCTCGAGGCTTTCCCACGAGGCCCCACGAGGCTTTCCACAGGGCTGTCCCACGTGCCACCGTGGTGTGAGTCGATCCTCGGCTTGAAAGCCGAGGCAGTGCAGGGAAAACAGGTTTTCCCTGGAATGCACGGAGACATCTGGGGACTCTGGGAATGGTGTCACGACCCTGGAATTCCTCTCGCCTTTCCTGTGGAGAGCGCCTCCTCTTGGGATGCGACGGGAACGCGGGAATTTTTTCCCGATCACGCAGGGAAAGGATCCCTCCTCTCAAGCTAGGAGGCGGAAACGGTGCTCCTCTGGATGTGGGCGGGACTCTCGTGCTTCCTCTGGAGTGGAGACGGTATGTGGGGGAACTTCTTGAGTTGCAGCAAGGGTGTGAAGGACCCTTTGAAAGTTCCAGAGGTTAGGTGTGATTAGCCTCGAGACGCCTCAGCGGAAATGGGCCTCATCTCGCCTGGAGGGAGAACCTCCTGGATTTTCTCGAGTTGCGGCAGGTGCTCTAGACTTACGACGGGGACCTCAGGGACCCGCTCTGGTGGCCTCAGTTAAGGTCTCTCCCCATGCGAGTTGCTCGGGGGCCTCTCGGATTCTCTCCCCGTCAATGTCGGGCCTAAGACCTTGTGTGGAGTCGCTGCCGAACCTGAGGATTCCTCTCCAGTGCTGACATGGATCTTGGGGTACTTCTGGAGTATCCCCTGAGGAGTGAGTCTTCGTCTCGTGTGGGGCATGCACTTCTGCTTTCCTCCCGAGCTGTAGCAGCAATATCATGCTTCCCGTCGGGAGGATCATGGGATCAGTGGCTTTCCCTCGGTGCTTTCCCACGAGGCTTTCCCATGAGGCTTTCCCTCAGGGCTGTCCCACGTGCCACCGTGTGTGAGTCAATCCTCGGCTTGAAAGTCGAGGCAGTGCAGGGAAAACAGGGTTTCCTGGAATGGACTGAGACATCTGGGGGACTCTGGGAATCGTGACACGACCGTGGAGTTCCTCTGGCCTTTCCTGTGCAGAGCGCCTCCACTTGAGATGCGACGGGAACGCCGGGAACCTCTTCCCGACCACGCAGGGAAAGGATCCCTCCTCTCTAGCTATGAGGCGGAAACGGGCTCCTCTGGATGTGGGCGGGACTCTCGTGCTTCGTCTCGAGTGGAGACGGGTAATGTCGGGAAACTTCTTG
>NW_017202362.1:0-6399 GCF_001704415.2 Capra hircus
GAAGCGCGACACTGGAAAGCTCGGAGGAAGCGCACGTTCATGCCCCCATTCGAGACGAGGACTGTCTCCCCTGGGGAGACTCCAGAAGTACCCCAAGATCATGTCAGCACTGGAGAGGAATCCTCCGGTTCCGCCACCTACTCCACACAGGTTTATGCTCCCGGCATCGACGGGAGAGGAATCCCTAGAGGCCCCCGAGTAACTCGCATGGGGACCGTCCTTTCGATATGCCACCAGAGCGGGTCCCTGAGGTCCCCGTCGTAAGTCGAGAGCACCTGCCACAACTCGAGAAAATCCAAGAGGTTCTCCCTCCAGGCGAGATGAGGCCCATTTCCGCTGAGGCGTCTGGAGGCTAATCACACCTAACCTCTGGAACTTCCATAGGGTACTTCACACCCTTGCTGCAACTCAAGAAGTTCCCCGACATACCCGTCTCCAGTCGAGAGGAAGCACGAGAGTCCCGCCCACATCCAGAGGAGCCCCGTTTCAGCTTCCTAGCTCGAGAGGAGGGATCCTTTCCCTGCGTGTTCGGGAAAGAATTTCTGGCGTTCCCGTTGCATCTCAAGAGGAGGCACTCTCCACAGGAAAGGCGAGAGGACTCCAGGGTCGTTCCCCCATTCCCAGAGTCCCCCAGATTTCTCAGTCCATTCCAGGGAAACCTGTTTTCCCTGCACTGCCTCGACTTTCAAGCCGAGGATCGACTCACACCACGGTGGCACGTGGGACAGCCCTGTGGGAACGCATCGTGGAAAAGCCTCCTGGGAAAGCCTGGAGGGAAAGCCACAGATCCCTTGATCCACGCGAAGGGAAGCGTGACACTGCTGCTACAGCTCGGGAGGAAAGCGCACGTGCATGCCACCACTTAGAGGAGGACTGACTCCCCTGGGGAGACTCCAGAAGTACCCAAGATCCATGTCAGCACTGGAGAGGAATCCTCAGGTTCCGGCACCGACTCCACACAAGGTCTTAGGCCCCGGCATCGACGGGAGAGGAATCCCTAGAGGGCCCCGTGCAACTCGCATGGGGACTGGCCTTTCCTGAGGCCACCAGAGAGGGGTCCCTGTGTTCCCCGTCGTAAGTCGAGAGCACCTGCCGCAACTCGAGAAAATCCAGGAGGTTCTCCCTCCAGGCAAGATGAGGTCCATTTCCGCTGAGGCGTCTCGAGGCTAATCACACCTAACCTCTGGAACTTCCAACGGGTCCTTCACACCCTTGCTGCAACTCAAGAAGTTTCCCGACATACCCGTCTCCACTCGAGAGGAAGCACGAGAGTTCCGCCCACATCCAGAGGAGCCCCGTTTCCGCCTCCTAGCTCGAGAGGAGGGATCCTTTCCCTGCGTGGTCGGGAAAGAAATTCCAGCGTTCCCGTTGAATCTCAAGAGGAGGCACTCTCCACAGGAAAGGCGAGAGGAACTCCAGGGTCGTTCCCCCATTCCCAGAGTCCCCCAGATTTCTCAGTCCATTCCAGGGAAACCTGTTTTCCCTGCACTGCCTCGACTTTCAAGCCGAGGATCGACTCACACCACGGTGGCACGTGCGACAGCCCTGTGGGAAATCCTCGTGGGAAAGCCTTGTGGGAAAGCCTCGAGGGAAAGCCACAGATCCCTTGATCCATGCGAATAGAAGTGTGACATTGCTGCTACAGCTCGGGAGAAAAGCGCTCGTGCATGCCCCCACTCGAGACGAGGACTGACTCCACTGGGGAGACTCCAGAAGTACCCAAGATCCATGTCAGCACTGGAGTGGAATCCTCAGGTTCCGGCACCGACTCCACACAAGGTCTTAGGCCCCGCATCGACGAGAGAGGAATCCCGAGTGATCCCCGAGCAACTCGCAAGGGGACTGGCCTTTCCTGAGGCCACCAGAGCGCGTACTTGACGTCCCGGTCGTAGGTCGAGAGCACCTGCCGCAACTCGAGAAAATCCAGGAGGTTCTCCCCTCCAGGTGAGATGAGGCCCATTTCCGCTGAGGCGTCTCGAGGCTAATCACACCTAACGTCTGGAACTTCCAAAGGGTCCTTCACACCCTTGCTGCAACTCAAGAAATTTCTCGACATCCCTGTCGCCACTCGAGAGGAACACGAGCGTCCCGCCCACATCGAGAGGAGCCCCGTTTCCGCCTCCTAGCTCGAGAGGAGGGATCCAATCCCTGCGTGGATGGGAAAGAATTCCCGGCGTTCCTGTCGCATCTCAAGAGAAGGCGCTCTCCACAGGAAAGGCGAGAGGAACTCCAGGGTGGTGCCACCATTCCCAGAGTCCCCCAGATGTCTCATTTCATTCCAGGGAAAACTGATTTCCCTGCAATGTCTCGACTTTCAAGCCGAGGATCGACTCACACCACGGTGGCACGTGGGACAGCCCTGTGGGAAAGCCTCGTGGGAAAGCCTCATGGGAAAGCCTCGAGGGAAAGCCACAGATCCCTTAATCCACTCGAAGGGAAGCGTGACACTGCTGCTACACCTCGGGAGGAAAGAGTACGTGCATGCCCCCCACTAGATACGAGGACTGACTACGCTGGGGAGATTCCAGAAGTACCCCAAGATCCATGTCAGGACAGGAGAGGAATCCTCAGGTTGGAGCACCATCACCACTCAAGGTCTTAGGCCCCGGCATCGACGGGAGAGGAATCCCGAGAGGCCCCCGAGCAACTCGCATGGGGACTGGCCTTTCCTAAGGCCACCAGAGTGGGTCCCTGAGGTCCCCGTCGTAAGTCGAGAGGCACGTGCAGCAACTCGAGAAAATCCAGGAGGTTCTCCCCTCCAGGCGAGATGAGGCCCATTTCCGCTGGAGGCGTCTGGAGGCTAATCACACCTAACCTCTGGAACTTCCATAGGGTACTTCACACCCTTGCTGCAACTCAAGAAGTTCCCCGACATACCCGTCTCCAGTCGAGAGGAAGCACGAGAGTCCCGCCCACATCCAGAGGAGCCCCGTTTCAGCTTCCTAGCTCGAGAGGAGGGATCCTTTCCCTGCGTGTTCGGGAAAGAATTTCTGGCGTTCCCGTTGCATCTCAAGAGGAGGCACTCTCCACAGGAAAGGCGAGAGGACTCCAGGGTCGTTCCCCCATTCCAGAGTCCCCCAGATTTCTCAGTCCATTCCAGGGAAACCTGTTTTCCCTGCACTGCCTCGACTTTCAAGCGAGGATCGACTCACACCACGGTGGCACGTGGGACAGCCCTGTGGGAACGCAATCGTGGAAAAGCCTCCTGGGAAAGCCTGGAGGGAAAGCCACAGATCCCTTGATCCACGCGAAGGAAGCGTGACACTGCCTGCTACAGCTAGGGAGGAAAGCGCACGTGCATGCCACCACTTAGAGGAGGACTGACTCCCCTGGGGAGACTCCAGAAGTACCCCAAGATCCATGTCAGCACTGGAGAGGAATCCTCAGGTTCCGGCACCGACTCCACACAAGGTCTTAGGCCCCGGCATCGACGGGAGAGGAATCCTAGAGGGCCCCGTGCAACTCGCATGGGGACTGGCCTTTCCTGAGGCCACCAGAGGGGGTCCCTGTGTTCCCCGTCGTAAGTCGAGAGCACCTGCCGCAACTCGAGAAAATCCAGGAGGTTCTCCCCTCCAGGCAAGATGAGGTCCATTTCCGCTGAGGCGTCTCGAGGCTAATCACACCTAAGCTCTGGAACTTCCAACGGGTCCTTCACACCCTTGCTGCAACTCAAGAAGTTTCCCCGACGTACCCGTCTCCACTCGAGAGGAAGCACGAGAGTTCCGCCCACATCCAGAGGAGCCCCGTTTCCGCCTCCTAGCTCGAGAGGAGGGATCCTTTCCCTGCGTGGTCGGGAAAGAAATTCCAGCGTTCCCGTTGAATCTCAAGAGGAGGCACTCTCCACAGGAAAGGCGAGAGGAACTCCAGGGTCGTTCCCCATTCCCAGAGTCCCCCAGATTTCTCAGTCCATTCCAGGGAAACCTGTTTTCCCTGCACTGCCTCGACTTTCAAGCCGAGGATCGACTCACACCACGGTGGCACGTGCGACAGCCCTGTGGGAAATCCTCGTGGGAAAGCCTTGTGGGAAAGCCTCGAGGGAAAGCCACAGATCCCTTGATCCATGCGAATAGAAGTGTGACATTGCTGCTACAGCTCGGAGAAAAGCGCTCGTGCATGCCCCCACTCGAGACGAGGACTGACTCCACTGGGGAGACTCCAGAAGTACCCCAAGATCCATGTCAGCACTGGAGTGGAATCCTCAGGTTCCGGCACCGACTCCACACAAGGTCTTAGGCCCCGGCATCGACGAGAGAGGAATCCCGAGTGATCCCCGAGCAACTCGCAAGGGGACTGGCCTTTCCTGAGGCCACCAGAGCGCGTACTTGACGTCCCGGTCGTAGGTCGAGAGCACCTGCCGCAACTCGAGAAAATCCAGGAGGTTCTCCCCTCCAGGTGAGATGAGGCCCATTTCCGCTGAGGCGTCTCGAGGCTAATCACACCTAACGTCTGGAACTTCCAAAGGGTCCTTCACACCCTTGCTGCATCTCAAGAAGTTCCCCAACATATCCGTCTCCACTCGAGAGGAACTACGAGTGTCCCGCCCTCATCCAGAGGAGCCCCATTTACCCTCCTAGCTTGAGAGAAGGGATCCTTTCCCTGCGTGTTCGGTAAAAAAATTCTCGGAGTTTCCGTCGCAACTCAAGAGGAGGCGCTCTCCACAGGAAAGGCGAGAGAAACTCCAGGGTCGTGCCACCATTCCAGAGACCCCCAGATGTCTCAGTCCATTCCAGGGAAACCTGTTTTCCCTGCACTGCCTCGACTTTCATGCCGAGGAACGACTCACACTACGGTGGCACGTGGTACAAACCTGTGGGAAGCCTCGTGGGAAAGCCTCGAGGGATAGCCACAGATCCCTTGATCCACGGGAAGGGAAGCGTGAATCTGCTGCTTCAGCTCGGGAGGAAAGCTCACGTGCATGCCCCCACTCGAGACGACGAAAGACTCCCCTGGGGAGACTCGAGAAGTAGCCCAAGATCCATGTCAGCAATGGAGAGGAATCCTCAGGTTCCGGCACCGACTCCACACAAGATCTTAGGCCCCGCCTCGACGGGAGAGGAGTCCCGAGAGGCCCCGAACACCTCGCCTGGGACTGGCCTTTCCTGAGGCCACCAGAGCGGGTCGCTGAGGTCCCCATCGGAAGTCGAGAGCACCTGCGCAACAAGAGAAAATCCAGGTGGATTTCCCCTGAGGCGAGATGAGGCCCATTTCTGCTGAGGTGTCTCGAGGCTAATCACACCAAACCTCTGTAACTTCCAAAGGGTGATTCACACCCTTGCTGCAACTCAAGAAGTTCCCCGACATACCCGTCTCACTTGAGAGGAAGCACGAGAGTCCCGCTCACATCCAGAGGAACCCCGTTTCCGCCTCCTAGCTCGAGAGGAGGGATCATTTCCTTTCGTGGTCGGGAAAGAATACCCAGCGTTCCGTCGCTTCTCAAGAGGAGTCGCTCTCCACAGGAAAGGCGAGAGGAACTCCAGGGTGGTGCCACCATTCACAGAGTCCCCCAGATGTCTCAGTCCATTCCAGGGAAACCTGTTTTCCCTGCACTGCCTCGACTTTCCTGCCAAGGATAGACTCACACCACGGTGGCACGTGGGACAGCCCTGTGGGAAAAGCCTCGTGGGAAAGCCTTGTGGAAAGCCTCGTGAGGAGCCTCGAGGGAAAGCCACTGATCCTTGATCCAGGCGTCGGGAGCATGACACTGCTGCTACACCTCGGGAAGAAAGCGCAGGTGCATGCCCCCTCGAGATGAGGAGTGACTCCCATGGGGAGACTCCAGAAGTACCCAAGATCCATGTCAGCACTGGAGAGGAAACCTCAGGTTCTGGGCACCGACTCCACAAAAGTTCTTAGGCCCAGCATCGACGGAAGAGGAATCGCGAGAGGCCCGAGCAACTCGAATGGGGAATGGCCTTTCCTGAGGCCCCAGTGCGGGTCCCTGAGATCCCCGTCGTAAGTCGAGAGCACCTGCCTAAACTCGAGAAAATCCTGGAGGTTCTCCCTCCAGGCGAGATGAGGCCCATTTCTGCTGAGGCATCTCCAGGCTAATCACACCTAACCTCTGTAACTTACAAAGGGTCCTTCCCATCCTTGCTGCAACTCAAGAAGTTCCCCGACATACCCGTCTCCTCTCGAGAGGAAGCACGAGAGTCCGCCCTCATCAAGAGGACCCCGTTTCCGCCTCATAGCTTGAGAGCAGGGATCGCCTTCCCTACGTGGTGGAAAGAATTCCCGGCGTACCCGTCGCATCTCAAGAGGAGGTGCTCTCCACAGGAAAGGCGAGACGAACTCCAGGGTCGTGCCACCATTCCCAGAGTCCCCCAGATGTCTCAGTCCATTCCAGGGAAAACTATTTTCCCTGCAGCAGAATCGACTTTCAAGCCTAGGATCGACTCACAC
>NW_017202363.1:0-6399 GCF_001704415.2 Capra hircus
TCCCCGTCGTAAGTCGAGCACCTGCAACTCGAGAACATCCAGGAGGTGTCGAGAACATCCAGGAGGTTCTCCCCTCCAGGCGAGATGAGTGCCATTTCCGCTGAGGCATCTCGAGGCTAATCACACCTAACCTCTGGAGCTCCCAAAGCGACTTCACACCCTTGCTGCAACTCAAGAAGATCCCGACATACCCGTCTACACTCGAGAGGAAGCACGAGAGTCCCGCCACATCCAGAGGAGCCCCGTTTCCGCCTCCTAGCTCGAGAGGAGGGATCCTTTCCCTGCGTGGTCGGGAAACAATTCCTGGCGTTTCCATCGCATCTCAAGAGGAGGCGCTCTCCACAGGAAAGGCGAGAGGAACTCCAGGGTCGTTCCACATTCCCAGAGTCCCCAGGATGTCTCAGTCCATTCCAGGGAAACCTGCTTTCCCTGCACTGCCTCGACTTTCAAGCGAAGATCGACTCACACCACGGTGGCACGTGGGACAGCCCTGTGGAAAGCCTCGTTGGAAAGCCTCGAGGGAAAGCCACAGATCCCTTGATCCACGCGAAGGGAAGCGTGACTGCTGCTACAGCTCGAGGGGAAAGCGCATGTGCATGCCCCCACTCGAGACGAGGACTGACTCCACTGGGGAGACTACAGAAGAACCCCAAGATCCATGTCAGCACTGGAGAGGAATGCTAAGGTTCCGGCACCGACTCCACACAAGATCTTATGCCCCGGCATAGACGGGAGAGGAATCCCGAGAGGCCCCCGAGCAACTCGCATGGGGACTGGCCTTTCCTGAGGCCACCAGAGCGGGTCCCTGAGGTCCCCGTCGTAAGTCGAGAGCACCTGCCGCAACTCGAGAAAATCCAGGAGGTTCTCTCCTCCAGGCGAGATGAGGCCCATTTCCGCTGAGGCGTCTCGGAGGCTAGTCACACCTAACCTCTGGAACTTCCAACGGGTCCTTCACACCCTTGCCGCAACTCAAGAAGTTCCCCGACATACCCCGTCTCCACTCGAGACGAAGCATGAGAGTCCCGCCCACATCCAGAGGAGCCCCGTTTCCGCCTCCTAGCTCGAGAGGAGGGATCATTTCCCTGCGTGGTCGGGAAAGAATTCCCGGCGTTCCCGTCGCATCTCAAGAGGAGGCGCTCACCACAGGAAAGGCGAGAGGAACTCCAGGGTCATGCCACCATTCCCAGAGTCCCCCAGATGTCTCTGTCGATTCCAGGAAAACCTATTTTCCCTGCACTGCGTCGACTTTCAGTCGAGGATCGACTCACACCACGGTGGCACGTGGGACTGCCCTGTGGGAAAGCCTCGTGGGAAAGCCTCCTGGGAAAGCCTCGTGGGAAAGCCTCGAGGGAAATCCACAGATCCCTTGATCCACTTGAAGGGAAGCGCGACACCGCTGCTACAGCTCGGGAGGAAAGCGCACGTGCATGCCCCCACTCGAGACGAGGACTGACTCCCCTGGGGAGACTCCAGAAGTACCCCAAGATCCATGTCAGCACTGGAGAGAATCCTCAGGTTCCTGGAACTGACTCCACACAAGGTCTTAGGCCCCAGTATCGATGGGAGAGGAATCCCGAGAGGCCCCCGAGCAACTCGCATGGGGAATGGCCTTTCCTGAGGCCACCAGAGCGGATTCCTGAGGTCCCCGTCGTAAGTCGAGAGCACCTGCCGCAACTCGAGAAAATCCAGGAGGTTCTCCGCCCTCCAGGCGAGATGAGGGCCCATTTCCGCTGAGGCGTCTCGAGGCTAGTCACACCTAACCTCTGGAACTTCCAACGGGTCCTTCACACCCTTACTGGCAACTCAAGAAGTTCCCCGACATAACCCGTCTCCACTCGAGACGAAGCACGAGAGTCCCGCCCACATCCAGAGGAGCCCCGTTTCCGCCTCCTAGCTCTATGAGGAGGGTTCCTTTCCCTGCGTGGTCGGGAAAGAATTCCCGGCCCTCCCGTCGCATTCCAAGAGGAGGCGCTCTCCACAGGAAAGGCGAGAGGAACTCCAGGGTCATGCCACCATTCCCAGAGTCCCCCAGATGTCTCTGTCGATTTCCAGGAAAACCTGTTTTCCCTGCACTTGCGTCGACTTTTAAGCCGAGGATCGACTCACAACACGGTGACACGTGGGACAGCCCTGTGGGAAAGCCTCGTGGGAAAGCCTCGTGGGAAAGCCTCGAGGGAAAGGCCACAGATCCCTTGATCCACGCGAAGGGAAGCATGACACTGCTGCTACAGCTCGGAAGGAAAGCGCACGTGCATGCCCCCACTCGAGAGGAGGACTGACTCTACTGGGGAGACTCCAGAAGTCCCCAGATCCACGTCAGCACTGGAGAGGAATACTCAGGTTCCGGCACCGGCTCCACACAAGATCTTAGGCCCCGGCATCGACGGGAGAGGAATCCCGAGAGGCCCCCGAACAACTCGCATGGGGACTGGCCTTTCCAGAGCCCACCAGAGTGGGTCCCTGAGGTCCCGTCGTAAGTCGAGAGCACCTGCCACAACTCGAGAACATCCAGGAGGTTTCCCCCTCCAGGCGAGATGAGTGCCATTTCCGCTGAGGCATCTCGAGGCTAATCACACCTAACCTCTGGAGCTCCCAAAGCGACTTCACACCCTTGCTGCAACTCAAGAAGTCCCCGACATACCCGTCTCGACTCGAGAGGAAGCACGAGAGTCCCGCCCACATCCAGAGGAGCCCCGTTTCCGCCTCCTAGCTCGAGAGGAGGATCCTTTCCCTGCGTGGTCGGGAAAGAATTCCTGGCGTTTCCGTCGCATCTCAAGAGGAGGCGCTCTCCACAGGAAAGGCGAGAGGAACTCCAGGGTCGTTCCACATTCCCAGAGTCCCCAGGATGTCTCAGTCCATTCCAGGGAAACCTGCTTTCCCTGCACTGCCTCGACTTTCAAGCGAGATCGACTCACACCACGGTGGCACGTGGGACAGCCCTGTGGGAAAGCCTCGTTGGAAAGCCTCGAGGGAAAGCCACAGATCCCTTGATCCACGCGAAGGGAAGCGTGACACTGCTGCTACAGCTCGAGGGGAAAGCGCATGTGCATGCCCCACTCGAGACGAGGACTGACTCCGGGGAGACTACAGAAGAACCCAAGATCCATGTCAGCACTGGAGAGGAATGCTGGTTCCAGCACCGACTCCACACAAGATCTTAGCCCGGCATAGACGGGAGAGGAATCCCGAGAGGCCCCGAGCAACTCGCATGGGGACTGGCCTTTCCTGAGGCCACCAGAGCGGGTCCCTGAGGTCCCCGTCGTAAGTCGAGAGCACCTGCCGCAACTCGAGAAAATCCAGGAGGTTCTCCCTCCAGGCAAGATGAGGCCCATTTCCGCTGAGGCATCTGGAGGCTAATCACACTAACATCTGGAACTTCCAAAGGGTCCTTCACACCCTTGCTGCAACTCAAGAAGTTCCCCGACATACCCGTCTCCACTCGAGGAAGCACGAGAGTCCTGCCCACATCCAGAGGAGCCCGTTTCCGCCTCCTAGCTCCAGAGGAGGGATCCTTTCCCTGCGTGGTTGGAAAGAATTCCCCGCGTTCCCGTCGCATCTCAATAGGAGGCGCTCTCCACAGGAAAGGCGAGAGGAACTCCAGGGTCGTGCCACCATTCCCAGAGTCCCCAGATGTCTCAGTCCATTCCAGGGAAACCTGTTTTCCCTGCACTGCCTCGACTTTCAAGCCGAGGATCGACTCACACCACGGTGGCACGTGGGACAGCCCTGTGGGAAAGCCTCGTGGGAAAGCCAGATCCCTTGATCCACGCGAAGGGAAGCGTGACACTGCTGCTACAGCTCGGGAGGAAAGAGCACGTGCACGCCCCACTCGAGACGAGGACTGAGTCCCCTGGGGAGACTCCAGAAGTACCCCAAGATCCATGTCAGCACTGGAGAGGAACCCTCAGGTTCTGACACCAACCCCACACATGGTCTTACGCCCCGGCATCGACGGGAGAGGAATCCCGAGAGGCCCCTGAGCAACTCGCATGGGGATTGGCCTTTCCTGAGGCCACCAGAGCGGTCCCTGAGGTCCCCGTCGTAAGTGGAGAGCACCTGCCGCAACTCGAGAAAATCCAGGAGGTTCTCCCCTCCAGGCGAGATGAGGCCCATTTCCGCTGAGGCGTCTCGAGGCTAATCACACCTAACTTCTGGAACTTCCAAAGGGTCCTTCACACCCTTGCTGCAACTCAAAAAGTTCCCCGACATACCCGTCTCCACTCGAGAGGAAGCACGAGAGTCCCGCCCACATCCAGAGGAGCCCCGTTTCCGCCTCCTTGCTCGAGAGACGGGTTCCTTTCCCTGCGTTTCGGGAAAGAATTCCCGGCGTTCCTGTCGCATCTTAAGAGGAGGCACTCTCCACAGGAAAGGTGAGAGGAACTCCAGGGTCGTGCCACCATTCCCAGAGTCCTCCAGATGTCTCAGTCCATTCCAGGGAAACCTGTTTTCCCTGCACTGTTTCGACTTTCAAGCCGAGGATCGACTCACACCACGGTGGCACGGGGGACAGCCCTGTGGGAAAGCCTCGAGGGAAAGCCACAGATCCCTTTATCCACGCGAAGGGAAGCGCGACACTGCTGCTACAGCTTGGGAGGAAAGCGCACGTGCATGCCCCTCGAGACGAGGACTGACTCCCTTGGGCAGACTCCAGAAGTACCCCAAGATCCATGTCAGCACTGGAGAGGAATGCTCAGGTTACGGCACCGATTCCACACAAGATCTAGGGCCCCGGCATCGATGGGAGAGGAATCCCGAGAGGCCCCCGAGCAACTCGCATGGGGACTGGACTTTCCTGAGGCCACCAGAGCGGGTCCCTGAGGTCCCCGTCGTAAGTCGAGAGCACCTGCCGCAACTCGAGAAAATCCAGGAGGTTCTCCCCTCCAGGCGAAATGAGGCCCATTTCCGCTGAGGCGTCTCGAGGCTAATCACATCTAACATCTGGAACTTCCAAAGGGTCCTTCACACCCTTGCTGCAACTCAAGAAGTTCTCTGACATACCCGTCTCCACTCGAGAGGAAGCACGAGAGTCCCGCCCACATCCAGAGGAGCCCCGTTTCCGCCTCCTAGCTCGAGAGGAGGGATCCTTTTCCTGCGTGGTGGGGAAAGAATTCCCCGCGTTCCCGTCGCATCTCAAGTGGAGGCGCTTGCCAGGGTCCAGCCCCGGTGGATCCAGGGAATTCGAAGGCTGGACGGGGTTGGCGTGGAAAGACTTGTTTGTTTATTAATGTAAGATTAGGTTAAGAAACTATAGTGTAATAAGAAGATTAAGTGGAGGAAGAGGGCTGAATAGCTTGGTTTTCACGGAAGGCCATTAAAATTCCAGACAAGGAATTTGCACCATCTACGTTGGGCCACCGGCGCCCGCTTGAATATCTAAGGGTGCCTCGCCTTAAGCTCCCTTTCGTGCGGGTCTTAACAGCCGGGGCAAGTAAGTAGACCTGGCGAGCCTCCGCGCCCCAGATGGAGATTCAGCCTGAAGTTAAAGTAAAGAGCAGAGAGAGGGAAGGGGAGAGAGAAGAGAGAGAGAGAGACATGGGGGATCCAGAGTCCCAAGAAACTAGGCCGAGAGACTAGTTCGAGAAACTGGTCCAATCCTTTATTGTTCAGAAGGCCTTTTATACTTTTGATAAAACATGGAGATCAATGGGTAACACAGAATTATGTAGCGTTCGCAGCGCAGACTCTTTCTATACATCATTTTGTATACAAAAGGTCTCTGGTGATTTACATTATCTTCTGGCCAAGAGGCTTGTTAACACTTTTTAGCTCTCTTCCTTAATGAATGTTAATTTTGTTTCCCCTGAAGTGTTTTTTTTAATCTGCATCTCCTTAAAGCATTAAAGTTACATCTCTAGAACAAAGGTGCAGTGCGATAGAACAAAGGTGCAGTGGGATATAACAAAGAAGGTACTTAACTCGAGGATCTAATGTTGCTAATACTAGGTCTACTACTTGTTTTTCTATATACCAACTATATCTAAAAATAAAGGATATGAAAATTTGGCAGCAAACATTGACTCAACAAATGAAACTTATAATCAGTCCTATTCTAAAGATTTTGACTCCTCGGAAGCCCCTACATTCCTAGGATGTTTTAAGCTTCCTGTGCCTCCTGCGGTCAGGAGGCCTCAAACAAACACACTTGCAGAGTCCTGCAGGCAGGCTAGAAAGCCATCGGAGGGGTTTTTTGGATTGAAACACTCTTTCAAATGCAGAAGACTAAAGCCCTGAATTGACTTTTTCCAGAAAATGTCAGAAGAGTGGAAAAGCAGAGCACAAAAGCCGGCAGATTTTTGTTGGGGTACATGCTTAGGAATTTCCAGAGGGGCCCTGAAGTCTGAGCACGCCTTGCGTATGTCAGCTTCCTTCCTCATGACCTTGTCACGGGCGGGATTCCTC
>NW_017202364.1:0-6399 GCF_001704415.2 Capra hircus
AATTCTTTCCCGACCACGCAGGGAAAGGATCCCTCCTCTCGAGCTATGAGGCGGAAACGGGGCTCCTCTGGATGTGGGCGGACTCTCGTGCTTCCTCTCGAATGGAGACGGGTATGTCTGGGAACTTCTTGAGCTGCAGCAAGGTTGTGAAGGACCCTTTGGAAGTTCCAGAGGATAGGTGTGGTTAGCCTCGAGAGGCCTCAGGAAAATGGGCCTCATCTCGCCTGGAGGGGAGAACCTCCTGGATTTTCTCGAGTTGCGGCAGGTGCTGTCGACTTACGACGGGGACTTCAGGGACCCGATCTGGTGGCCTCAGGAAAGGCCAGTCCCCATGCGAGTTGCTCGGGGGCCTCTTGGGTTTCCTCTCCCGTCGATGCCGGGGCCTAAGACCTTGTGTGGAGTCGGTGCCGGAACCTGAGGATTCCTCTCCAGTGCTGACATGGATCTTGGGGTACTTCTGGAGTCTCCCCAGGTTAGTCACTCCTAGTCTCGAGTGGGGGCATGCAGGTTCAATTTCTCCCGATCTGTGGAAGCAGTGTCACACTTCCCTTAGCGTGTATCAAGGGATCTGCAGCTTTCCTCGAGGATTTCCAATGAGGCTTTCCCACGAGGATTTTGCTCAGGGGCTGTCCCACGTGCCACCGTGGTGTGAGTCGATCCTCGGCTTGAAAGTCCAGGCAGTGCAGGGAAAACAGGTTTCCCTGGAATTGACAGAGACATCTGGGGGACTCTGGGAATGGTGGAACGACCCTGGAGAGTCTCTCGCCTTTCCTGTGGAGAGGCCTCCTCTTGAGATGCGACTGGAACGCCGGGAATGCTTTCCAGACCACGCAGGGAAAGGATCCCTCCTCTAGAGCTATGAGTGGAAACGGTGCTCCTCTGAAAGTGGGCGGGAAGATCTTGATACTCTCGAGTGGAGACGGGTATGTCGGAGAACTTCTTGAGTTGCAGCAAGGGTGTGAAGGACCCTTTGGAAGTTCCAGAGGTTAGGTGTGATTAGCCTCGAGACGCCTCAGCGCAAATGGGCCTCATCTCGCCTTTAAGGACGCCAAGATCCATGTCAGCACTGGAGAGGAATCCTCAGGTTCCGGCACCGACTCCACACAAGGTCTTAGGCCCCGGCATCGACGGGAGAGGAATCCCGAGAGGCCCCCGAGCAACTCGCATGGGGAATGGCCTTTCCTGAGGCCACCAGAGCGGGTCCCTCAGGTCCTCGTCTTAAGTCGAGATCACCTGTCCCAACTCGAGAAAATCCAGGAGGTTCTCCCCTCCAGGCGAGATGAGGCCCCATTTCCGCTGAGGCGTCTCCAGGCTAATCACACCTAAACCTCTGGAACTTCCAAAGGGACTTCACACCCTTGCTGCAACTCAAGAAGTTCCCCCGACATACCCGTCTCCACTCGAGAGGAAGCACGAGAGTCCCGCCCACATCCAGAGGAGCCCCGTTTCCGCCTCACAGCTAGAGAGGAGGTATCCTTTCCCTGCGTGGTCGGGAAAGAATTCCCGGTCTTCCCGTCACAACTCAAGAGGAGGCCCCTCTCAACAGGAAAGGTGAGAGGAACTCCAGTGTCGTGCCACCATTCCCAGAGTACCCCAGATATCTCAGTCAATTCCAGGGAAACCAGTTTTCCCTGCACTGCCTCGACTTTCAAGCCGAGGATCGACTCACAGCACGGTGGCACGTGGGACAGCCCTGTGAGAAAGCCTCGTGAGAAAGCCTCATGGGAAAGCCTCGAGGGAAAGCCACTGGATCCCTTGATCCACTCGACGGGAAGAACGACACTGCTGGTACAGCTCGGGAGGAAAGCGCTCTTCAATGCCCCCACTCGAATGAGGACTGACTCCCCTGGGGAGACTCCCGAAGAACCCCAAGATCCATGTCAGCACTGGAGAGGAATCCTCAGGTTCCAGGACCGACCCACACAAGGTCTTAGGCCCCGGCATCGAAGGGAGAGGAATCCCGAGAGGCCACCGAGCAACTCGCATGGGGACTGGCCTTTCCTGCGGCCACCAGAGCGCGGTCCCTGAGGTCCCCGTCAGAAGTCGAGAGCACCTGCCGCAACTCGAGAAAATCCAGGAGGTTCTCCCCTCCAGGCGAGATGAGGCGCATTTCCGCTGAGGCGTCTAGAGGCTAATTGCACCTAACATCTGGAACTTTCAAAAGGTCCTTCACACCCTTTCTGCAACTGAATAAGTTCCCCGACATACTCGCCTCCACGCGAGAGGAAGCACGAGAGTCCCGCCCACATCCAGAGGAGCCCCGATTCCGTCTCATAGCTCGAGAGGAGGGATCATTTCCCTGGGTGGTCGGGAAAGAATTCCCGGCGTTCCCGTCGCATCTCAAGAGGAGGCGCTCTCCACAGGAAAGTTGAGAGGAACTCTAGAGTCTGGCCACCATTCCCAGAGTCCCCCAGTTGTCTCAATCCATTCCCTGCACTACCTCGACTTTCAAGCCGAGGATCGACTCACACAACGGTGGCATCAGGGACAGCCCTGTGGGAAAGCCTCGTGGGGAGCCTCCTGGGAAAGCCTCCAGGGAAACCACAGAACCCATGATCCACTCGAATTGAAGCATGACACTGCTGCTACAGCTCGGGAGGAAAGCGCACGGGCATGTCCCCACACGAGACGAAGACTTACTCCCCTCGGGAGACACCAGAAGTACCCCAAGATCCATGTGAGCACTGGAGAGGAATCCTCAGTTTCCTGCACCGACTCCACACAAGGTCTTAGGCCCCGGCATCGACGGGAGAGGAATCCCGAGAGGCCCCCGAGCAACTCGCATGGCGAATGGCCTTTCCTGAGGCCACCAGAGCGGGTCCCTGTGGTCCCCGCCGTAAGTCGAGAGCACCCTGCTGCAACTCGAGAAAATCCAGGAGGTTCTCCCCTCCAGGCGAGATGAGGCCCATTTCCGATGAGGCGTCTTGAGGCTTATCACACCTAACCCCTGGACTTCCAAAGGGTTCTTCACACCCTTGCTGCAACTCAAGAAGTTCCCCGACATACCCATCTCCACTCGAGAGGAAGCACGAGAGTCCCGCCCACATTCAGAGGAGCCCCCTTTCCGCCTCCTAGATCGAGAGGAGGGATCCCCTTCCCTGCGTGGTGGGGAAAGAATTCCCCGCGTTCCCGTGGCATCTCAAGAGGAGGCGCTCTCCACAGGAAAGGCGAGAGGAACTCCAGGGTCCTGCCACCATTCCCAGAGTCGCCCTGATGTCTCAGTCCATTCCAGGGAAACTTGTTTTCCCTGCACTGCCTCGACTTTCAAGCCGAGGATCGACTCACAACCACGTTGGCACGTGGGACAACCCTGTGGGAATTCCTCGTGGAGAAAGCCTCGTGGGAAAGCATCGAGGGAAAGCCACAGATCCCTTGATCCACGCGAAGGAAGCGTGGCACACTGCTGCTACAAGACCGGGGGGGAAAGCTCATGTGCCATGCCCCCACTCGAGACGAGGACTGACTCCCCTGGGGAGACTCCAGAAGTACCCCAAGATCCATGTCAGGCACTGGAGAGGAATCCTCAGGTTCCAGCACCGACTTCCACACAAGGTCTTACGGCCCGGCATCGACGGGAGAGGAATCCCGAGAGGTCCCCGAAGCAACTCAGCAATGGGGACTGGCCTTTCCTGAGGCCACCAGAGAGTGTCTCTGAGGTACCCGTCGTAAGTCGAGAGCACCTGCCGCAACTCGAGAAAATCCAGGAGGTTCTCCCCTCCAAGGCGAGATGAGGCCCATTTCCGCTCTGAGGCGTCTTCGAGGCTAATCACACCTAAACCTCTGGAACTTCCAAAGGGTACTTCACACCCTTGCTGCAACTCAAGAAGTTCCCCGACATACCCGTCTCCACTCAAGAGGAAGCACGAGAGTCCCGCCACATCCAGAGTAGTCCCGCTTCCGACCTCCTAGCTCGAGAGGAGGAATCCTTTCCCGGCGTGGTCGGGAAAGAATTCCCGGCGTTCCCGTCGCATCTGAAGAGGAGGCTCTCTCCACCGGAAAGGCGAGAGGAACCCCAGGGTCGTGCCACCATTCCAGAGTCCCGCAGATGTCTCAGTCCATTCCAGGGATAAACCTGTTTTTCCCTGCACTGCCTCGACTTTCAAGCCTGAGGATCGACTCACACCACGGTGGCACGTGGGACATGCCCTGTGGGAAAGCCTCGTGGGAAAGCCTCGTGGGAAAGCCTCGAGGGAAAGCCACATGATCCACTTGATCCACGCATGAAGGGATGCGTGACAACTGCTGCTACAGCTCGGGAGGAAAGCGCACGGTGCATGCCCCCACTCATGACGAAGGACTGACTCCGCTGGAGGAGACTCCAGAAGTACCCCAAGATCCATGTCAGCACTGGAGAGGAATCCTCAGGTTCTGGCCACCGACTCCACACCAAGGTCTTAGGCCCTGGCATTGATGGGAGAGGAATCCCGAGAGTGCCCACGAGCAACTCGTCATGGGGACTGGCCTTTCCCTGAGGCCACCAGAGCGGGATCCCTGATGTCCCCGTCGTAAGACGAGAGCACCTGCCGCAACTCGAGAAAATCCAGGAGGTTCTCCCCTCCAGGCGATATGAGGCCCATTTTGCTGAGGCGTCTCAGGGTAATCACACCTAACCTCTGGAACTTCCAAAGGGTCCTTCACAACCTTGCTGTAACTCAAGAAGTTGCCCCGACATACCCGTCTCCACTCGATAGGAAGCACGAGAGTTCCCGCCCACATACAGAGGAGCCCCGTTTCCGCCTCCTAGTCTCGAGAGGAGGGATCCTTTTATCGTGGTTGGTCGGGAAAGAATTCCTGCCGTTTCCGTCGCATCTCAAGAGGAGGTACTCTCCACAGGAAAGGTGAGAGGAACTTCCAGGGTCGTGCCACCATTCCCAGAGTCCCCCAGATGTCTCAGTCCATTCCAGGGGAAACCTGTTTTCCCTGCACTGCCTCGACTTTCAAGCCGAGGATCGACTCACACCACGGTGTCACTTGGGACAGCCCTGTGGGAAAGCCTCGTGGGAAAGCCTCGTGGGAAAGCCTCGAGGGAAAGCCACAGATCCTTGATCCACCGGAATGGGAAGAGTGACACTGCTGGATACAGCTCAGGAGGAAAGCGCACGTGCATGACCCCCACTGCGAGACGAGGACTGACTGTCCCATGGGGAGACTCCAGAAGTACCCCCAAGCAGTCCGATGTCGGCCACTGGAGAGGAATCCTCCAGGCTCTCCCGGGCTCAGAAGCACCGGCACAATGGATCTTAGGGCCCCCCGCCATCAGACGGGAGAGGAATCCCGAGAGGCCCCCGGAGCAACTCGCATAGGGGACTGGGACCTTTCCTGAGGCCACCAGAGCGGGTCCCTGAGGATCCCCGTCGTAAGTCGAGAGCACCTGCCGCAAGCTCGAGAAAATCCAGGAGGTTCTCCCCTCCAAGCGAGATGAGGCCCATTTCCGCTGAGGGTCTCGGAGGCTAATCACACCTAACCTCTTGGAACTTCCAAAGGGTCCTTCACACCCTTGCTGCAACTCAAGAAGTTCCCCGACATTACCCGTCTCCACTCGAGAGGAAGCACGAGAGTCCCGCCCACATCCAGAGCGAGCCCCGTTTCCGCCTCCTAGCTCGAGAGGAGGGATCCTTTCCCTGCGTGGTCGGGAAAGAATTCCCGGCGTTTCCCGTCGCATCTCAAGAGGAGGCGCTCTCCACAGGAAAGGCGAGAGGAACTCCAGGGTCGTGCCACCATTCCCAGAGTCCCCCAGATGTCTGCAGTCCATTCCAGGGAAACCTGTTTTCCCTGCACTGCCTCGACTTTCAAGCCGAGGATCGACTCACACAATGGTGGCACGTGGGACAGCCCTGTGGGAAAGCCTCGTGGGAAAGCCTCGAGTGGGAAGGCTCGAGGGAAAGCCCAGATCCCTTGATCCACGCGAAGGGAAATGTGACACTGCCGCTACAGCTCGGGAGGAACTGGCACGTGCATGCCCCCAATTGGGACGAGTACTTGACTCCCCTGGGAGACTCCAGAAGTACCCCAAGATCCATGTCAGCACTGGAGAGGAATCCTCAGGTTCCAGCACCGACTCCACACAAGGTCTTAGGCGTCGGCATCGACGGGAGAGGAATCCCGAGAGGCCCCCGAGCAACTCGCATGGGGACTGGCCTTTCCTGAGGCCACCAGAGCGGGTCCGTGAGGACCCGTCGTAAGTCGAGAGCACCTGCCGAAACTCGAGAAAATCCAGGAGGTTCTCCCCTCCAGGCCGAGATGAGGCCCATTTCCGCTGAGGCGTCTCGAGGCTAATCACATCTAAACCTCAGGAACTTACAAAGGGTCCTTCACACCATTGCTGCATCTCAAGAAGTTCCCGACATACCCGTCTCCACTCAAGAGGAAGCAGGAGAGTCCCGCCCACATCCAGAGGAG
>NW_017202365.1:0-6398 GCF_001704415.2 Capra hircus
CACCATTCTCCGAGTCCCCCAGATATCTCAGTCCATTCCAGGGGAAACCTGTTTCCCCGCACTGACTCGACTTTCAAGCCGAGGATCGACTCACACCACTGTGGCACGTGGGACCCCTGTGGCAAAAGCCTCGTGGGAAAGCTCGAGGGAAAGCCACAGATACCTTGATCCACGAGATGGAAGCGCGACACTGCTGCTACCGCTCGGGATTAAAGCGCACGTGCATGACCCCACTCGAGCCGAGAACTGACGCAAGCTTGGGAGACTCCAGAAGTACGCCAAGATCCATGTCAGCACTGGAGAGGAATCCTCAGGTTCCGGTCCCGACTCCACACAAGGTCTTAGGCCCGGCATCGACGGGAGAGGAATCCTGAGAGGCCCCCTAGCACCTCGCATGGGGACTGGCCTTTTCCTGAGGTCACCAGAGCGGGTCCCTGATGTCTCCGTCGTAAACTCGAGAGCACCTGACGCAACTCGAGAAAATCCAGGAGGTTCTCCCCTGCAGCGAGATGAGGCCCGTTTCCACTGAGGTGTCTCGAGGCTAATCACACGTGAACTCTGGAACTTCAAAAGAGTCTTCACAGTCATGCTGCAACTCAAGAAGTTCCCCGACATACCCGTCTCCACTCAAAGGGAAACACGAGGGTCCCGGCCACATCCAGAGGAGACCTCCGTTTCCGGCTCGTAGCTCGAGATGAGGGATCCTTTCCCTACATGGTCGGGAAAGAATTCCCGGCATTCCCATCGCATCTCAAGAGGAGGCCTCTCCAAAAAGAAAGGGGAGAGAACTGCAGGTCGTGCCACCATTCCAAGACTCCCCCAGATGTCTCAGTCCATTCCACAGGAACCTGTTTTCCCTGCACTGCCTCGGCTTTCACGCCGAGGATCGACTCACACCACCGAGACACGTGGGACAGCCCTGTGGGAGAGCCTCGAGGGAAAGACTCGAGGGAAAGTCACAGATCCCTTGGTCCACGCAAGCAGAAGCATGACACTGCTGCTACAGCATGGGAGGAAAGGGCACACTCATGCCCCCACTCGAGACGAGGCCTGAATCCCCTGGGGAGACTCCAGAGGTACCCCAAGATCCATGTCAGCACTGGAAAGGAATCCTCAGGTTCCGGCACCGACTCCACACAAGGTCTTAGCCCGACATCGAAGGGAGAGGAATCCCGAGAGGCCCCGAGAAACTCGCATGGGGACTGGCCTTTCCTGAGGCCACCAGAGCGGGTCCCTGAGGTCCCCGTCGTAAGTCGAGAGCACCTGCTGCAACTCGAGAAAATCCAGGAGGTTCTCCCCTCCAGGCCAGATGAGGCCCATTTCCGCTGAGGGTTTCGGCTAATCACACCTAACCTCTGGAACTTCCAAAGGGTACTTCACACCCTTGCTGCAACTCAAGAAGTTCCCCGACATACCCGGCTCCACTTGAGAGGAAGCACGAGAGTCCTGGCCCACATCCAGAGGAGCCCCGTTTCCGCCTCCTAGCTCGAGAGGAGGATCCTTTCCCTGCGTGGTCGGGAAAGAATTCCCGGCGTTCCCGTCGCATCTCAAGAGCAGGAGCTCTCCACAGGAAAGGCGAGAGGAACTCCAGGGTCGTGCCACCATTCCCAGAGACAACCAGATGTCTCCATCCATTCCAGGGAAACCTGATTTCCCTGCACTGCCTCGACTTTCAAGCCGAGGATCGACTCACACCACGGTGGCACGTGGGACACCCTGTGGGAAAGCCTCGTTAGAAAGCCTCGTGGGAAACTCGTGGGAAAGCCGAGGGAAAGCCACAGATCCCTTGATCCACGCGAAGGGCAGCGTGACACTGCTGCTACAGCTCGGGAGGAAAGCGCACGTGCATGCCCCCACTCGAGACGAGGACTGACTCCCCTGGGGAGACTCCAGAAGTACCCCAAGATCCATGTCAGCACTGGAGAGGAATCCTCAGGTTCCGGCAGCGACTCCACACAAGGTCTTAGGCCGCGGCATCGATGGGAGAGGAATCCCGAGAGGCCCCGAGCAACTCGCATGGGGACTGGCCTTTCCTGAGGCCACCAGAGCGGGTCCCTGAGGTCCCCGTCGTAAGTCGAGAGCACCTGCCGCAACTCGAGAAAATCCAAGAGGTTCTCCCCTCCAGGCGAGACGAGGCCCATTTCCACTGTGGCGTCTCCAGGCTAATCACATCTAACATCTGGAACTTCCAAAGGGTCCTTTACAACCATGTTGCAACTCAAGCAGTTCCCCGACATACCTGTCTCGACTCGATAGGAAGCACGAGAGTCCCGTCCACATCCAGAGGAGCCCCGTTTCCGCCTCCTAGCTCGAGAGGAAGGATCCTTTCCCTGCATGGTCGGGAAAGAATTCCCGGCGTTTCCATCACTTCTCAAGAGGAGGCGCTCTCCACAGGAAAGGCGAGAGAAACTCCAGGGTCGGGCCACCATTCCCAGAGTCCCCCAGATGTCTCAGTCCATTCCAGGGAAACCAGCATTCCCTGCATTGCCTCGACTTTCAAGCCGAGGATCGACTCACACCACGGTGGCAGGTGGGACAGCCCTGTGGGAAAGCCTCATGGGAAAGCCTCGTGGGAAAGCCTCGAGGAAAGCCCCTTATCTCTTGATCCATGCGAAGGCAAGCACGACACTGCTGCTTCAGCTCGGGAGGAAAGCGCAAGTGCGTGCCCCACTCGAGACGAGGACTGACTCTCCTGAGGAGACTCCAGACGTACCCAAGATCCATGTCAGCACTGGAAAGGAATGCTGAGATTCCAGCACCTACTCCACACAAGGTCTTAGGCCACGGCATTGACGGGAGAGGAATCCCAAGAGGCCCCGAGCAACTCGCATGGCGACTGGCCTTTCCTGAGACCACAAGAGCGGGTTCCTGAGGTCCCCATCGTAAGTTGAGAGCACCTGCCGCAACTCGAGAAAATCCAGGAGGTTCCCCCTCCAGGCGAGATGAGGCCCATTTCCGCTGAGGCGTCTCGAGGCTAATCACACCTAACTTCTGGAACTTCCAAAGGGTCCTTCACACTCTTGCTGCAACTCAAGAAGTTCCGTGACATGCCCGTCTCCACTCGAGAGGAACCACGAGAGTCCCGCCCTCATCCAGAGGAGCCCCGTTTCCGCCTCCTAGCTCGAGAGGAGGGATCCTTTCCCTGTGTGGTCGGGAAAGAATTCCCGGCGTTTCCGTCGCATCTCAAGAGGAGGCGCTCTCCACAGGAAAGGCGAGAGGAACTCCAGGGTCGTGCCACCATTCCCAGAGTCCCCCAGATGTCTCAGTCCATTCCAGGGAAACCTGTTTTCCCTGCACTGCCTCGACTTTCAAGCCGAGGATTGACTCACACCATGGTGGCACGTGGGACAGCCCTGTGGGAAAGCCTCCTGGGCAAGCCTTGAGGGAAAGGCACAGATCCCTTGATCCACGCGAAGGGAAGCGTGACACTGCTGCTACAACTCGAGAGGAAATCGCACGTGCATGCCCCAATACGAGACGAGGACTGACTCCCCTGGGGAGACTCCAGAAATACCCTAAGATCCATGTCAGCACCGGAGAGGAAACCTCAGGTTCCGGCACCGACTCCACACAAGGTCTTAGGCCCCGGCATCGACAGGAGAGGAATCCCGAGATGCCGTCGACCAATTCGCTGGGGACTGGCCTTGCCTGAGGCCACCAGAGCGGGTCCCTGAGGTCACCATCATAAGTCGAGAGCACCTGCCGCAACTCGAGAAAATCCAGGAGGTTCTCCCCTCCAGGAGAGATTAGGCCCATTTCCGCAGCAGCGTCTCGAGGCTAATCACACCTAACCTCTGGAACTTCCAAAGGGTCCTTCACACCCTTGCTGCAATTCAAGAAGTTCCTCGACATACCCGTCTCCACTCGAGAGGAAGCACGAGAGTCCCACCCACATCCAGAGGAGCCCAGTTTCCACCTCCTAGCTCGAAAGGAGGGATCCTTTCCCTGCGTGGTCGGGAAAGAATTCCTGCGTTCCCGTCGCATCTCAAAAAGAGGAGCTCTCCACAGGAAAGGCGAGAGGAACTCCAGGGTCCGGCCACCATTCCCAGAGTCCCCAGATGTCTCAGTCCATTCCAGGGAAACCTGTTTTCCCTGCACTGCCTCGACTTTCAAGCCGAGGATCGACTCACACCATGGTGGCACGTGGGAGAGGTCTGTGGGAAGGATTCATTGGAAAGCCTCGTGGGAAAGCCTCGAGGGAAAGCCACAGATCCCTTGTTCCACGCGAAGGGAAGCGTGACAATGCTGCTAGAGCTCGGGAGGAAAGCGCACGTGCATACCCAAACTCGAGACCAGGACTGACTCCCCTGGGAGACTCCAGAAGTACCCCAAGATCCATGTCAGCACTGGAGAGGAATCCTCAGGTTCCAGCACCGACTCCACACAAGGTCTTAGGCCCCGGCATCGTCGGGAGAGGAATCCCGAGAGGCCCCCGAGCAACTCGCATGGGGACTGGCCTTTCCTAAGGCCAACAGAGCGGGTCCCTATTGTGCCCTTTGTAAGTTGAGAGCACCTGCCGCAACTCGAGAAAATCCAGGAGGTTCTCACCTCCAGGCGTGATGAGGCCCATTTCCGCTGAGGCGTCTCGAGGCTAATCACACATAACCTCTGAAACTTCCAAAGGGTCCTTCACACCCCTGCTGCAACTTAAGAAGTTCCCAGATAAACCCATCTCCACTCGAGAGGAAGCACGAGAGTCCGCCCACATCCAGAGGAGCCCCGTTTCCGCCTCCTAGCTCGAGAGCAGGGATCCGTTCCCTGCGTGGTCGGGAAAGAATTCCCGGCGTTCCCGTCGCATCTCAAAAAGAGGCGCTCTCCACAGGAAAGGCGATAGGAACTCCAGGGTGGTGCCACCATTCCCAGAGTGCCCCAGATATCTCAGTCCATTCCAGGGAAACCTGTTTTCCCTGCACTGCCTCAACTTTCAAGCCGAGGATCGACTCACACCACGGTGGCACGTGGGACAGCCCTGTGGGAAAGCCTCGTGTGAAAGCCTCATGGGAAAGCCCCGAGGGAAAGCCACTGATCCCTTGATCCTCGGGAAGGGAAGCGTGACACTGCTGCTGCAATTCGGGAGGAAAGCACACGTGCATGCCCCTACTTGAGACGAGGACTGACTCCCCTGGGGAGACTCCGGAGGTACCCAAGATCCATGTCAGCACTGGAGAGTAATCCTCACGTTCCGGCTCCGACTCCACACAAGGTCTTAAGCCCCGGCATGAACGGCAGAGAAATCCCGAGAGGCCCCCGAGCAACTCGCATGGGGACTGGCCTTTCCTGAGGCCACCAGAGCGGGTCCCTGAGGTCTCCGTCGTAAGACGAGAGGACCTGCCGCAACTAGAAACAATCCAGGAGGTTGTCCCCTCCAGGCGAGATGAGGCCCATTTCCGCTGAGGCGTCTCGAGGCTAATCACACCTAACCTCTGGAACTTCCAAAGGGTCCTTCACACCCTTGCTGCCACTCAAGAAGTTCCCCGACATTCCCGTCTCTACTCCAGAGTAAGCACGAGAGCCCGCCCACATCCAGAGGAGCCCCGTTTCCGCCTCCTAGCTCGAGAGGAGGGATCCTTTCCCTGCGTGGTCGGGAAAGAATTCCCGGCATTCCCGTCGCATCTCAAGAGGAGGCACTCTCCACTGGAAGGCGAGAGGAACTCCCGGGTCTTGCCACCATTCCCAGAGTCTCGCAGATGTCTAAGTCCATTCCAGGGAAATCTGTTTTTCCCTCGATTGCCGCGCGACTTTCAAGCCGAGGATCGACTCACACCACGGTGGCACGTGGGACAGCCCTGTGAGAAAGCCTTCTGGGAAAGCCTCGTGGGAGAGCCTCAAGGGAAAGGCACAGATCCCTTGATCCAGGCGAAGGGAAGCGTGACACTGCTGCTACAGCTCGGGAGGAAAGCGCACGTGCATGCCCCACTCGAGACGAGGACTGACTCCCCTGGGGAGACTCCAGAAATACCCAAGATCCATGTCAGCACTGGAGAGGAATCCTCAGGTTCCGGCACCGTGTCCACACAAGGTTTTAGGCCCCGGCATCTACGGGAGAAGAATCCGAGAGGCCCCAGAGCAACTCGCATGGGGACTGGCCTTTCCTGAGGCCACCAGAGCGATTCCCTGAGGTCCCCGTAGTAAGTCAGGAGCACCTGCCGCAACTCGAGAAAATCCAGGAGGTTCTCCCCTCCAGGCGAGATGAGGCCCTTTTCCTCTGAGGCGTCTCGAGGCTAACCATACCTAACATCTGGAACTTCCAAAGGGTCCTTCACACCCTTGCTGCAACTCAAGAAGTTCCCCGACATACCTGACTCCACTCGAGAGGAAGCACGAGAATCCCGCCCACATCCAGAGGAGCCCCGTTTCCGCCTCATACCTCGAGGTCAGGTATCCTTTCCCTGCATGTT
>NW_017202366.1:0-6398 GCF_001704415.2 Capra hircus
GACGCCAAACACTTGCTGCAAGAATACAGGTGTGAAAACACACTCTCTGGGGCTGCCTTTCCTTCCTCCAAGGAAGAGAGCTTTTCCAGTCTCCTCCGTGCTGAGTCATACAAGGCTGCAAAGGCTGAGGGCATTTCTCAGCGGGCAATGCCCCTGAGGCCCTGCACCCAGGGAGGGATCCTACCCTCCCAGGGGAAGTCAAAGCAACCTCCAAACAGCTGTTCTCTCATGTTTCCTCTGCAGGAGGAGAGCTAGTGAGCCCAGGTCTGTCTGGAACGTTTGGATCCTGCGGGGAAATCATCCTGGGAGCCCACCTGGATACCAGTCGTAGGGCTAAAATTCGCATTTTCCTTCCTTGGAGCCCTAACGCAGTACAGCCTAGCAACTGCTTGAAAATCCATCCTGTTGCTGTTTTCTTCCCTCTGACAGAGCGAGCTTTGCTCCCATTTTTGGGATTTCAGAAGCAAGGTGGTGGCCTGCAACTCCTTGCCTGGGGTCCATTGGAGGTGCAAGGTGCCCTCGACCAGGTGACCCCAGCATGACACCTGGCCCCTCAGACACACTCCCGCAGCCTGCTTCCCCATGGGCAGGACTGCTCTCACCTAGGAATGTGTTTGCAAGGCCAGGAAACTGCAGGGAGACACAAGGCCCTGATTCTGGCATTGAGTCTGTTGGAACAGGCCTGCAGGTCTTCTGTCTAACAAGCCAACACTTGCTGCAAGATACAGGCCTGAAAACAACCTCTTTGGGCTGCCTTTCCTTCCTCCAAGGAAGAGAGTTTTCTCAGCCTCCTGTGGGCTGAGAGTCACACAGGGCTGAAAAGCACTTGCTGGGAGATTCTTTTTCATTGGCCATGGCCCCTGAGGCCCTGTGCTCAGGGAGGGCTCCCTCCCCTCCCAGGGAAAGTCAAAGGAAGCTCCAAACGGCTGTTCAATCATGTTTCTGAGAGAGTCATTGCCAAGGCAGGTTTATAAGAAGTTCAAGGGTCCCCAAGGAGAGAGGGGTCTAGAATTCTCAAGGAGGAAGAAAGGACAAACTGTTTTCCCTCTACATTCCTTAGGATTATATAACAATCATGCATCCTTCTTGAGGACCGGTCTCTGGAAAAACCTTCTGGCTAATCCTGTTATCTTAAAATGTCAAATTATGGGAGTAGGTCTAGTGAGTCTTTACAACCTCCAGACATTCTTTTGTTCGTTTGTCATAACTTATTGGAGAGTATATAACTCCATTACTAACACTAGCAAGGGGGTACGCTTTTCTGCCCCTTGTGATGTCTCTGTCAGAAGCTTTCTCTATCTCCTTTATACCTTTAATAAAACTCTATTGCACAAAAGCTCTGAGCAATCAAGCCTCGTCTTGGGCCCTGGATTGAATTCTTCTCCTCCATAAGCCAAGAATCCCAGCATCTTTTCGTGGTTCAGCAACAATATTTCATTTCCTCTGCAGGAGAGAGCTAGTGAGCTTAGGTCTGTCTGGAACATTCTTGATCCTGTGGGGAAAATATCCTGTGCACACATCTGGATACTGAGCCTAGAGGCCAAAATTTGCATTTCTTTCCCGGGGAGCCCTAACGTGGTGTGACTTAGCAACTGCTTGAAAATCCATCCCATTGCTGTTTTCCTCCTTCTGACAGAGCTAGCTTTGTTCCCTGCTTTGGGGATATCTCAACCGAAGGGCCGGTCCATAGCTACTCGCCTGGGGCCCATTGGATGTGCAAGGTGCCCTCGACTAGGTGACCCTAGCATGGCACTCAGCCCGCTCAGACACACTCCCGAGGCTTCTTTCTCATGGGAAGCACTGCTCCAACCTAGGAATGTGTCTGCAATGCTTGGAAAGTGCAGTGAGACACACAGCCCTGACTCTGCAATTGAGGCCCTCAGAGCAAGCCTGCAGCTCTGATGTCTGAGAAGCAAAACACTTGCTGCAAAGAGAGGCCTGAAAACACACTCTCTGTGGATGACTTTCCTTCCTCTAAGGAAGATAGTTTTCCCAGTCTCGCTGCTTCCTGAATGTCACACAGCTGGAATGCGCTTGCTTGGAGGTCGTGATTCAGTGGCAATGGACCCCTGGAGCGCCTTTGCCCAGGGAGGGCTCCCACACTCACAGGCAAATCAAAGCAACTTCCAAGTGAGTCAGCTCTTCACATCAAGTGGCCAAAGTATTGGAGTTTCAGGTTCAGTATTAGTCCTTCCAATGTATATTCAGACCTGATTTCCTTTAGGATGGAGTGGTTGTGTCTCCTTGTAGTCTAAGCGACCTACAAGCATCTTCTCCAACACCACAGTTCAAAAGCATCCAATTTTCAGCCTGTCACTTTCTTTATAGTACATCTTTCATATCCATCCATGACATATGGAAAAACCATAGCCTTGACTGGATGGATCTTTGTTGGCAAAGCAACGTCTCGGCTTTTTAATATGCTGTCTATTTTGGTCATCACTTTTCTTCCAAGTCATAAATATGTTTAAGTTCATGGAGGCAGCCATCACCTGCAGTGATTTCCAAGCCCCCCAAAAATAGTCTGCTGCTGTTTCCAATGTTTTCCCATCTATTTGCCATGAAGTGATGAGACTGGATGCAATGATTTTAGTTTTCTGAATGCTGAGCTTTAAGCTAACTTTTCACTCTCCTCTTTCACTTTCATCAGGAGACTCTTTAGTTCTTCTTCACTTTCTGCCATAAGGGTGGTGTCATCTGCATATCTGAGATTATTGATATTTCTCCCAGCAATCTGGATTCCAGCGTGTGCTTCCTCCAGCCCAGTGTTTCTCATGATGTACTCTGCATATAAGTTAAATAAGCAGGCTGACAATATACAGCCTTGACATATTCCTTTTCCTATTAAGAACCAGTCTGTTGTTCCATGTCCAGTTCGAACTGTTTCTTCCTGACCTGCATACAGGTTTCTCAAGAGACAGGTCAGGTGGTCTGGTATTCCCCATCTCTTTCAGAATTTTTCCCAGTTTATTGTGATCCACACAGTCAAAGGCTTTGGCATAGTCAATAAAGCAGAAATAGATGTCTTTTTTTCTGGAACTCTCTTGCTTTTTCAATGATCCAGTGGATGTTGGCAGTTTGATCTCTGGTTTCTCTGCATTTTTTTAAATCCCTCTTGAACATTTGGAAGTTCACCAGTTCATGTGAACTTGGAGAATTTTGAGCATTACTTTACTAGTGTGTGAGATGAGTGCAATTGTGCAGCACCTTGAATATTTTTGTCATTGCCTTTCTTTGGGATTGGAATGAAAACTGACCTAATGACTAGATGTTTTCAATTGCATATGCTGAAAGAACTGGCTGTGCAGTTTTGAAGAAAAAAAATCATTTTAACCCATTTTCTCTGAAGTGCAAGGCATATCATGGCCATCCCTGAATCATAAAATCACCTTTTCTTTATGTAGTCATAGTTTCATGCCTAAATTATATGCCAACTCGTGCTCAAATGGACTCTGATGTCAGGGGCAGATCAACTAATAAAAAGCTTGGATTGTCCCTCTGGAGGAAAGTGAGATCTTGGTCCCACGAGAAGAATCTGAAGGGTTAAGGGAACTTGCAAGAGTGGGGAAAGCTTAGTCCATCCAACATGTACCAAAATCTTAAATAAGGCTTATTTACTTTACCCGAAAGTAAAAAAACAGATGATGAAAACAATTATAAATCAATGAAAGGTAAAGAAATTCATAGTCTGTTATCAAAAATTGCATTCTAAGAAAACTTTGTTCTCTTAACCTAGAGAGGAGACTAAATTCCATCTGGTACCAGCTTACCAGAAGACAAACAAACAAACAAACAAATTATCGGTAAGCTTAAAAAAAGTATATTCCATATATCTTGAAGTAGCAGTATTTCTGCAAAGGCATCAGTGTGAAACCATAGAGGACATGGTTAAAACCTGATTAAATAGAAATTGACAATGTAATCTGGTCACTGCTGCGACTTGAAATGCTTTAATATGATAACTGGAATTATAACTGACAGCATTTGACCAGGACATATCAGATTTTCACGGATGTCACATAATTTCTAGGATATCTATATTAGGAACTGAAGGAATCTTTTGAACCTAGGAAAGAAAACAACAGTCTCAAAGGCCCTTGCTGAATCATCTATCAGCAAGGAATGTCTTTGCAAGGATCGCAAAGTGAAGGGAAATTACACCGACCTGCCTCTGCAACTTCGGTCCTCTGAGCAGATCTGGAGGTCTCCCTTTGTATAAGCTAACCTGTTCCTTCCAAATAGAGGTTTGCAACACAAAACAAGTGGCCGCCTATTCTTCCCCGAAGGAGGCTCTCTTTCCCCACAATCCTGCGAACTCCCTTTCCCAGCCTCCTGGAAAAGCGGCTTCTTGCAGTTCCTTTCAGAAAATCCTATGGACGGAGAAGCCTGGTAGGCTGCAGTCCGTGGGGTCGCTGAGGGTCGGACACGACTGAGCGACTGCACTTTCATTTTCACTTTCATGCATTGGAGAAGGCAATGGCAACCCACTTACTGTTCTTGCCTGGAGAATCCCAGGGACGGGGAGCCTAGTGGGCTACCGTCTATGGCGTCGCACAGAGTCGAACACGACTGAAGCAACTTAGCAGCAGCAGTAGCAGCAGGTCCTTTCTTAGGGGCAGTTATCCTGAGATTGGGACCTGGAAAGGCAGAGCCACCTCCACACACACGTCTTTTCTGTCCCTTTCCTCTGGAGGAGAGCTCTAGTGAGCCTAGGTCTGTCAGAAAAATTCTTGGCTTTGACGGGATCACACCCGGTGTGTGAACCTGCATACCCGACCTAGGGGCCACAGGGCACCTGTTTTGCTCGAGTGGGTCCTGGAGGGGTGCAGCATAGCAAGAGCTTAAAAATCCATCCAATTTGTCTTTTTTTTTTTTTTACCTCGGAGAGAACGAGTTTGCTCCACCCTCCACCCTTTGGCAGTGTGGAGGGAAGAGGGCACAACCCTCTCCAAAGGGGACATAGGGCCTACCAGGAGAGAAAGGCCCTTGAGGAGCTGAGCCCAGGTAGGCAGCCAGTGATGTCAAGCACACTCCCGCTGCTTGCTTCTTCATGGGCACTCCCACGATCTGCTAGGAATGTCTTTGCAAGGATCTCAAAGGGAAGGGGAGATACATGGCCCTGTCTCTGGAACTTCAGTCCTCTGAGCAGATCTGGAGGTCTTGAGTTGTATAAGCAAACCTGTTCCTTCCAAATAGAGGCTTGCAAACACACCCCGGTGGTTGCCTCTTCTTCCCCGAAGAAGTCTTTCTTTCCCCACATGCTGCGAACTCCCTGTCCCAACCTCCAAGAATAGCGCTTCTTGCCATTCCTTTCTTAGAGGCAGTTATCTCTGAGCTGGGGGGCTGTAGGGAGTAGCCCCACACTCACAGGGAAAGGCAAAGACTCCTCCATACATCTCCTCTATCCCCTTTGCTCTGGAGGAGAGCTCTAGTGAGCCTAGGTCTTTCAGGAAAATTCTTGGCTTGGACAGGATCTCACCCTGTTTGTGAACCTGCATACCCAACCAGGGGCCACAGAGCACCTGTTTCAGTAAAGTGGGCCCTGAAAGGGTGCAGCCTAGCAAGAGCTTGAAAATCCATTCAATTGCTGTTTTTGTACCTCTGACAGAGCGAGCTTGGCTCCACCCTTTGGCAGTGAGGAGAAAAGAGGCATGACACCCTCCCCAAGGGGACATGGGGCCTACTTCGAGAGGAAAGGCCCCTTGTGGAGATGAGGCCAGGAAGGCACACAGTCGTGTCAAACACACTCCCACTGCTTGCTTCTTCAGGGGCACTCCCGCTATCAGCTAGGAATGTCTTTGCAATGATCACAAAGGGAAGGGGAGATACAGGGCCCTGCTTCTGGACCTCCGGTGCTCTGAGCAAATCTCGAGGTCTCCCGTTGTTGGTCAAGGTCAAGGTCAAGTTCAAGTTCAAGTCAAGTTGAAGTTCAAGGTCAAGTTCAAGTTCAAGTTCATGGTAAAGGTCAAGTTCAAGTTCAGTTCACAAGGTCAAGTTCAAGGTTCAAAGGTTCAAGTTCAAAGTTCAAGTTCAAGGTCAAGGCAAGTCAATTTCAAGGTCAAGGTCAAGTTCAGGGTCAAGTTCAAGGTTAAGGTTAAGTTCTAAGTCAAGTTCAAGGTCAAGGTCAAGGTCAAGGTTCAAATTCAAGGGCAAGGCAAGGCCCAGCCCAAGGCCAAGGCAAGGGCAAGGGCACGCCAAGGCGCCAAGGCCAGGCCAAGGCAGGCCAAGGCCACCAAAAGCGAAGCCCAAACCCCCGTAACGCCTGACAAAAGGCAGAAGCCACTAGGCCCTGCGCAGAGGAAGCCACTAAAAGGCAGCAAGGCCACAGAGCTCCCCGACTCCCATTCCCACAGGAAGATATGAGGATAAAGGGCCTCATCCAGCACAGCACCTGCTCC
>NW_017202367.1:0-19032 GCF_001704415.2 Capra hircus
AAAGTTGTCTCAGTGGGGGTGGCATATATGAGTCAATTAGAATCATGTGGAAATTCCATGTTGATTCTAATCTAGTCGATTAGAAAATCTTCACCTGATGTTCTCTGTCTGCCCTTTCACTTTGGCACAGCCAAAACAATGTATGCTCTGTTTGCGTCCATGGGGACTTAACTCTGATATAACTGTTTTTGGCCAGAGTTTTCAAAACTGAGCTTCTATACACATGTTGAGTAACACAAAAGTGCCACCTATAAACTGATAATAAATTACATGAATACCTGTGATTCTTATTCTTTCAGGATCATACATTTAAGGAATCTGTAGTCCAATTAAACATCAACAAGGAAAACTTGGTTATTGCAGTCACTTATCACAGGTACAGGTAGTTAGTGGAAAAGAAGGACTGGAATCCACATATCCTCAGTTCAGTTCAGTTCAGTCACTTAGTCGTGTCCGGCTCTTTGCAACCCCATGAACCGCAGCACGCCAGGCCTCCTTGTCCATCACCAAATCCCAGAGTCCACCCAAACTCATGTCCATCGAGTCAATGATGCCATCCAACCATCTCATCCTCTGTCGTCCCCATCTCCTGCCTTCAATATTTCCCAGCCTCAGGGTCTTTTCTAATGAGTCAGTTCTTTGCATCAGGTGGCCGAAGTAGTGGAGTTTCAGCTTCAACATCAGTCCTTCAACGAATAGCCAGGGCTGATCTCCTTTAGTATGGTCTGGTTGGATCTTTTTGCAGTCCAAGGGACTCTCAAGAGTCTTCTCCAACACCACACTTCAAAAGCATCAATTCGGTGCTCAGCTTTCTTTATAATCCAAGTTTCACATCCATACATGACTATTGGAAAAACCATAGACTTGACTAGACAGAACTTTGTTGATAATGTCTCTGCTTTTTAATATGCTGTCTACGTTGGTCATAACATTCCTTCCAAGGAGTAAGCATCTTTTAATTTCATGGCTGCAATCACCATCTGTAGTGATTTTGGAGCCTCCCAAAAATAGAGTCAGCCACTGTTTCCACTGTTTCCCCATCTATTTGCCATGAAGTGATAGGACCAGATGCCATGATCTTAGTTTTCTGAATGTTGAGCTTTAAGTCAACATTTTCACTCTCCTCTTTCTCTTTCATCAAGAGGTTCTTTAGTTCTTCTTCACTTTCTGCCATAAGGGTAGTGTCATCTGCATATCGGAGGTTATTTATATTTCTCCCAGCAATCTTGATTTCAGCTTGTGCTTCCTCCAGCCCAGCATTTCTCACGATGTACTCTGCATATAAATTAAATAAGCAGGGTGACAGTATACAGCCTTGACATACTCCTTTTCCTATTTGGAACCAGTCTGTTGTTCCATGTCTAGTTCTAACTGTTGCTTCCTGACCTGCATACAGGTTTCTCAAGAGGCAGGTCAGGTGGTTTGGTATTCCCATCTCTTTCAGAATTTTCCACAGTTCATTGTAAGCCACACAGTCAAAGGCTTTAGATAGTCAATAAAGCAGAAATAGATGTTTTTCTGGAACTCTCTTGCTTTTTTGATGATCCAGCAGATGTTGGCAATTTGATCTCTGGTTCGTCTGCCCATGTATCCTAAACACCTGACAAACTCAATTTAGACCATCTCTATCTCTCTGCCTATTTACTCTGTGGGAACTTACTCAAAGCTTTTCTGAACCTGTTTCTTTATACGTGTCATTATGAATGATAAAATCATTGATCTCATATTTCAAGATGCTATATAATTTAGAAATGTTATGTTAAATACTTATTTTTGTGCCTAGCACAAATTAGACACTCAACAAATAATGGTAGCTATTGTGATTTTATCATTATTATTATTCTTTCTCAGTCAAGTAGGAACAAAATGTTAATAGTTGTATAGGATTTGTCTTTCAGGATTGTATTTTGAAGCAATAATTCATATTTTTCAAAGTTAGGTAAGAGTCATTTAAAAATGGTATGGTAGCCAGCCTCCAGAATGGTCCCCAGTGAGCCCAATCTGCTGATATTCACATGCATAAGTAATCTCCTCCTGCATTGTACCAGGGTTAGTCTGTGTGCCCACTATAATATAGCAAAAGGGATGGTATGTATGGTAGGTGGACTGCTGGCTCCTGAAATACATCTACACCCTAACTCCCACATCCCAAACCTATGACCATATTGAATAAATTACCTTACATGAAAAAAGGGACTTTGCAGAGGTGATTAATTCAAAGAAATTTGAGATGCAATTATCCTGGATTATCTGGGAGGGTCCAATGTAATGAAAAAGATTCTTACAAGATAAAAGAGACAGTCAGAGATTTGAGGATGCTATGCTGAGGACTTTGAAGACAGAGAAAGGGCTATGAGCTAAGGAGTGCAGATGGCCTCTAGAAGCTGAAACAAGGCAAGGCCAAGAAGTGGATTCTCCTCTCAAAGGAACACAGACCTTGTCCACACCTTGATTTTCACTCAGAGAAACTCATTTTGGGCTTCTGGTCTCCAGAACTGTAATATCATAAATTTTTGTGTGTTTAAGTGACTGCTGCTGCTGCTAAGTCGCTTCAGTCGTGTCCAACTCTGTGCGACCCCATAGACGGCAGCCCACCATGCTCCCCTGTCCCTGGATTCTCCAGGCAAGAACACTGGAGTGGGTTGCCATTTCCTTCTCCAATGCATGAAAGTGAAAAGTGAAAGCGAAGTCACTCAGTCGTGTCCGACTCTTTGCGACCTCATGGACTGCAGCCTACCAGGCTCCCGCCGTCCATGGGATTTTCCAGGCAAGAGTACTGGAGTGGGGTGCCATTGCCTTCTCCTTAAGCGACTGAGTTTGCGGTAATTTGCCACAGCCACAATAGGAAACACAGTACGTCACTTCCAAGATTAGGTCATAAAAGACTGTGGCTTCCGTCTTGGGTTCCATCTGTCTGTCTTTTGCATGGCTCACTCTGGGGGAAACCAGTACAGTGTCGTAAGGACACCTAGGTAGCCTCAGGAGAGGCCCACATGCAAGGAAATGAAACCTATCCACAATCAGAAGCAGATTCTCGAGTCGAACCTCAGATGACTGCAACCCCAGGAGACAGCTTCATGAGAGACTGAGTCAGAACCATCCAGTTGAACTACTCCTATATTCCTGATCTATAGGAACTGTCAATAATGAATGCTTACTGCTTTAAACTGCCAATTTTCAGGGTAATTTTTACTACTTCAACAGATAACTAATACAATATCCTATGTAGTTGCCTCCCACACACAATCAGGTTGCCTTGTGTGACCAGTAGACGACTGCAGAAGTGATGGTGTGAGACTTCTGAAGAAAAGCTTCTAAAAACTAGTGCAACTTCTTTAAACCTATGGAGAGTCAATTCTCAGGAAAGACAGATGCTATGTCATGAGGATACTCATGCAGCCCATGGAGGAACCAGCTCTCCCATACCACCTTGTCACCATCTGAGAGCCAACTAGGAAGTATATCCTCCAGTTTTCAAAGATTCCAGCCCTTCTGTCTTTAAGTCTTTGATTTTTCGAGAGCAGACATAGCTGAGCAGAGAGCAGACATACCAGCTATGCCCTCACTGAATTCTGAACCCACAGAAACTATGAGATAGGGAATGTTGTTTTCTTTTTTTGGGGGGGGGGGAATGTTGTTTTACCCCAATTTGTTTTGAGTGTTTTGTTATGTAGCAATGGATACCTAGTACGCTTATATTAAATATTTAATATTTCCCACTGCATTTTGGGCTTCCCTTGTGGCTCAGCTGGTAAAGAATCTGCCTGCAATGTGGGAGACCTGGGTTCAATCCCTGGGTTGGGAAGATCCTCTGGAGAAGGGAAAGACTACCCACTCCAGTGTTCTGGCCTGAAGAATTTCATGGACTGTATAGTCCATGGGGTCACAAAGAGTCAGATATGACTGAGCAACTTTCACCTCACCTCACTGCATTTTGGGATTCCTTTGTGGCTCAGATGGTAAAGAATCTGCCTGCAATGCTGAAGACCTGAGTTCGATTCCTGGGTCTGGAAGATCCCTGAGGAAAGAAATGGCCACCCACTCCAGTATTGTTGCCTGAAGCCTGGCCAGAGGAGCTACATGGACAGAGGAGCCTGGTGGGGTATAGTCCATGGGGTCACAAAGAGTCAGATATGACTGGGTGACTAACACTTTCACTTTTTCACTGCATTTTAGAAAAATACTTTTTCATGTCTATAATGTAAGTATATAAGTATCTTTTCAAAATGGCAAATTAGATGTGCAGACAACTATTCTCACACTCCTTTTCCTATAATTAGAATCTATATTGATATTGTGTAAGGAGTGAAAAAGTTGGCTGAAAGCTCAACATTCAGAAAACTAAGATCATGGCATTTGGTCCCATCACTTCATGGGAAATAGATGGAGAAACAGTGGAAACAGTGTCAGACTTTATTTTGGGGGGCTCCAAAATCACTGCAGATGGTGATTGCAGCCATGAAATTAAAATATGCTTACTTCTTGGAAGGAAAGTTATGACCAACCTAGATAGCATATTCAGAAGCAGAGACATTACTTTGCCAACAAAGATCCATCTAGTAAAGGTAGTCAAGGCTATGGTTTTTCGGTGGTCATGTGTGGAAGTTGGACTGTGAAGAAAGCTGAGGGCCAAAGAATTGATTCTTTTGAACTGTGGAGTTGGAGAAGACTCTTGAGAGTTCCTTGGACTGCAAGGAGACCCAACCAGTCCATTCTTTTTTTTTTTTAATTTTTTTTTTTATTTTTTATTTAACTTTTTATTTTTACTTTATTTTACTTTATAAGACTGTATTGGTTTTGCCATACATTGACATGAATCCACCAGGGGTGTACATGCAATCCCAAACATGAACCCCCCTCCCACCTCCTCCCCACAACATCTCTCTGGGTCATCCCTGTGCACCAGACCCAAGAATGCTGTATCCTGCATCAGACATAGACTGGCGATTCGATTCTTACATGATAGCATACATGTTTCAATGCCATTCTCCCAAATCATCCCACCCTCTCCTCTCCCTCTGAGTCCAAAAGTCTGCTATACACATCTGTGTCTCTTTTGCTGTCTTGCATACAGGGTCATCATTGCCATCTTTCTAAATTCCATATATATGTGTTAGTATACTGTATTGGTGTTTTTCTTTCTGGCTTACTTCACTCTGTATAATGGGCTCCAGTTTCATCCATCTTATCAGAACTGATTCAAATGTATTCTTTTTAATGGCTGAGTAATACTCCATTGTGTATATGTACCACTGCTTTCTTATCCATTCATCTGCTGATGGACATCTAGGCTGTTTCCATGTCCTGGCTATTATAAACAGTGCTGCGATGAACATTGGGTACATGTGTCTCTTTCAATTCTGGTTTCCTCGTGTGTATGCCCAGCAGTGGGATTGCTGGGTCATATGGCAGTTCTATTTGCAATTTTTTAAGGAATCTCCACACTGTTCTCCATAGTGGTTGTACTAGTTTGCATTCCCACCAACAGTGTAGGAGGGTTCCCTTTTCTCCACACCCTCTCCAGCATTTATTGCTTCCAGATTTTTGGATCGCAGACATTCTGACTGGTGTGAAGTGGTACCTCATTGTGGTTTTGATTTGCATTTCTCTGATAATGAGTGATGTTGAGCATCTTTTCATGTGTTTGTTAGCCATCCGTGTGTCTTCTTTGGAGAAATGTCTCTTTAGTTCTTTGGCCCATTTTTTGATTGGGTCGTTTATTTTTCTGGAATTGAGTTGCATAAGTTGCTTGCATATTTTTTAGATTAGTTGTTTGTCAGTTGCTTCATTTGCTATTATTTTCTCCCATTCAGAAGGCTGTCTTTTCACTTTGCTTATATTTCCTTTGTTGTGCAGAAGCTTTTAATTTTAATTAGATTCCATTTGTTTATTTTTGCTTTTATTTCCAGAATTCTGGGAGGTGGATCATAGAGGATCCTGCTGTGATTTATGTCGGAGAGTGTTTTGCCTATGTTCTCCTCTAGGAGTTTTATAGTTTCTGGTCTTACATTTAGATCTTTAATCCATTTTGAGTTTATTTTTGTGCGGTGTTAGAAAGTCATCTAGTTTCATTCTTTTACAAGTGGTTGACCAGTTTTCCCAGCACCACTTGTTAAAGAGATTGTCTTTACTCCGTTGTATATTCTTGCCTCCTTTGTCAAAGATAAGGTATCCATATGTGTGTGGATTTATCTCTGGGCTTTCTATTTTGTTCCATTGATCTATATGTCTGTCTTTGTGCCAGTACCATACTGTCTTGATGACTGTGGCTTTGTAGTAGAGCCTGAAGTCAGGCAAGTTGATTCCTCCAGTTCCATTCTTCTTTCTCAAGATTGCTTTGGCTATTCGAGGTTTTTTGTATTTCCATACAAATCTTGAAATTATTTGTTCTAGTTCTGTGAAAATATGGCTGGTAGCTTGATAGGGATTGCATTGAATTTGTAAATTGCTTTGGGTAGTATACTCATTTTCACTATATTGATTCTTCTGATCCATGAGCATGGTTTATTTCTCCATCTATTAGTGTCGCTCTTTGATTTCTTTCATCAGTGTTTTATAGTTTTCCATATATAGGTCTTTAGTTTCTTTAGGTAGATATATTCCTAAGTATTTTATTCTTTCATTGCAATGGTGAATGGAATGTTTCCTTAATTTCTTTTTCTACTTTCTCATTATTAGTGTATAGGAATGCAAGGGATTTCTGTGTGTTGATTTTATATCCTGCAACTTTACTATATTCATTGATTAGCTCTAGTAATTTTCTGGGTGGAGTCTTTAGGGTTTTCCATGTAGAGGATCATGTCATCTGCAAACAGTGAGAGTTTTACTTCTTCTTTTCCAATTTAGATTCCTTTTATTTCTTTTTCTGCTCTGATTGCTGTGGCCAAACTTCCAGAACTATGTTGAATAGTAGCGGTGAAAGTGGACACCCTTGTCTTGTTCCTGACTTTAGGGGAAATGCTTTCAATTTTTCACCATTGAGGATAATGTTTGCTGTGGGTTTGTCATATGTAGCTTTTATTATGTTGAGGTATGTTCCTTCTATTCCTGCTTTCTCGAGAGTTTTTATCATAAATGGATGTTGAATTTTGTCAAAGGCCTTCTCTGCATCTATTGAGATAATCATATGGCTTTTATTTTTCAATTTGTTAATGTGGTGAATTACATTGATTGATATGCAGATATTGAAGAATCCTTGCATCCCTGGGATAAAGCCCACTTGGTCATGGTGTATGATCTTTTTAATGTGTTGTTGGATTCTGGTTGCTAGAATTTTATTGAGGATTTTGCATCTACGTTCATCAGTGATATTGGCCTGTAGTTTTCTTTTTTTGTAGTATCTTTGTCAGGTTTTGGTATTAGGGTGATGGTGGCCTCATAGAATGAGTTTGGAAGTTTACCTTCCTCTGCAATTTTCTGGAAGAGTTTGAGGAGGATAGGTGTTAGCTCTTCTCGAAATTTTTGGTAGAATTCAGCTGTGAAGCCGTCTGGACCTGGGCTTTTGTTTGCTGGAAGATTTCTGATTACAGTTTCAATTTCCATGCTTGTAATGGGTCTGTTAAGATTTTCTATTTCTTCCTGGTTCAGTTTTGGAAAATTGTACTTTTCTAAGAATTTGTCCATTTCTTCCACGTTGTCCATTTTATTGGCATACAACTGCTAATAGTAGTCTCTTATGATCCTTTGTATTTCTGTGTTGTCTGTTGTGATCTCTCCATTTTCATTTCTAATTTTATTGATTTGATTTTTCTTTCTTTGTTTCTTGATGAGTCTGGGTAATGGTTTGTCAATTTATTTATCCTTTCAAAGAACCAGCTTTTGGCTTTGTTGATTTTTGCTATGGTCTCTTTTGTTTCTTTTGCATTTATTTCTGCCCTAATTTTTAAGATTTCTTTCCTTCTACTAACTCTGGGGTTCTCCAATTCTTCCTTTTCTAGTTGCTTTAGGTGTAGAGTTAGGTTATTTATTTGACTTTTTTCTTGTTTCTTGAGGTATGCCCGTAGCGCTGTGAACTTTCCTCTTAGCACTGCTTTTATAGTGTCCCACAGGTTTTGGGTTGTTGTGTTTTTCATTTTCATTAGTTTCTATGCATATTTTGATTTCTTTTTTGATTTCTTCTGTGATTTGTTGGTTATTCAGAAGTGTGTTGTTCAACCTCCATATGTTGGAATTTTTAATAGTTTTTCTTCTGTAATTGAGATCTAATCTTTATGCATTATGGTCAGAAAAGATGCCAACCAGTCCATTCTGAAGGAGATCAGTCCTGAGTGTTCTTTGAAGGACTGATGCAAAAGCTGAAATTCCAATACTTTGGCTACCTCATGCGAAGAGTTGACTCATTGGAAAAGACTGTGATGCTGGGAGGATTGGGGACAGGAGGAGAAGGGGACGACAGAGTATGAGATGGCTAGATGGCATCACCAACTCGATGGATGTGAGTTTGAATGAACTCCAGGAGTTGGTGATGGACAGGGAGGCCTGGCGTGCTGTGATTCAATGGGTCGCAAAGAGTTGGACACGACTGAGCAACTGAACTGAACTGAACTGAAGGTGGATATCAGAACTGATAAGATGTAGCAGACTCGATTCTTGCTATATGTTTTGGACATAAAACAGCTTTATTTTTATAGCCACAACTCACAAAGGCAGAAATCTCCATAGCTGAGTTCACTTTGCTCACATATTCCTTATTTCACGTGGTTTCAATGTGTTGAAGGGATGCAAGAAATGAGGCTTATTGACAGTAGCTAATTAAAAACAATGTTTAAGCGTAAGTCCTGCTCTCTTGGGAATTCAGTTGGTCTATTTAGACTCCAACTTCATTTCTAGACAGCAGCCCTTTTATATGTTTTCTTTCGCTCATTCTCCAAGAAGAGAGGCTGGACCCTTTCCCTCATTCTCCCAAGAAGAGGGCTGGACCCTTTCCCTCATTCTCCCAAGAAGAGGGCATGGACCCTTTCCCTCATTCTCCAAGAGGAAGAAGCTTATTAAATGTCTTGAAATGGGGCTGAGGAGACCCATCTGATCTGTGCATTGGCCTCTTGTCTTTACTCATCTTCTCTAAGCTGCAGTTCGTCCAGCCTCACCTTGGGATGTTCTCTGTTCTCATTTCACTGGCTACTGAAAATTCTGAGGCTAATGTAGCTACACAATAATAGCTACAACTGCCTCTTCCACAGGCAGTTCATGGTCTTCCCACTTTTCACACTGTCCCCATCTTGCTCTTGCCCTTGACTTATATTAGTGCTGCTTAATCCACTGAAACTTTGTCATATTATCAAGCCACCCTGGCAATCTCAAAAACAGCATCTACTCTCTCCCCGGAATAAGACCCTCAAGCAGGCACAATGGCTCTCAATTCTCAGAACCTCCTCAGGCATCACAGTGAGTACGGGAAATTGACCCGTTTTTCTTTCTATATGCTCTGGGACTGAGGGTCACTGGGGGGATGGGAACTAATTTTCTCAGTGAGCCTAGCTTCTCCAGCTGGTTCTGTCAGAGTGCTATCAGAATTTTATAATACTCTTCTTACTTACATGAAGACAGGAACAACTCTTTATCTGTCTGGCCAAGAGGAAGCCTGGGAAATTGTTGTTTGTTGTTTTTACATGCTCTATGTAACAATTAAATATGGGAGACCTAATCATCAGCAAGTTAATCTTCTAACTTTTAGGTAGAATTAACATGAGTGATTTGTAAATTCATTCTATATGTATTCAACATGGAGCAATGCTAGATAAATGCCATTTAAAGACCTTCTTATTCATGCCTACATGTGTCCATAGAATTTTTTTTATTATAGTAAACATGCCTATTCATACCTTCCACAAAACAACATGCTGTATGGGGCACTGTGTCATGTACCAGACCACACATCATTTATCATCAAGTCTAGCAAGACTGACATGATCCTGTTTCAACCCAAGGCAGCTTTTGGGGTTAAGGGCCAAGGAGTCCTAAAAAAATTTAGCAATTTAGTCTATGAAAACAGCAGAAGAAGAGAATGGAGAACATAATTAAAAGTCCTGTGTGCATCTCCATAAACAAGGTCTCACACTGGGCTGGGCTTCCATGGATACCCAGCCTTAAGCTGTATCTCTCAGGGGTAAACTCTCAGTCAGGAGAAAAGCCTGGGAGACAAGAGTTTCTGACCTCTATCACTGAGCTCATCCTATAAACCGCTTTCTCTTGCCTCTTTCTTTCCCTGCCTTCACTTGCCACTGCTTATGCCTTCTTAGCAGTATAAGAACGACAACGATTAAGAGCACAGCTTCTAGAGACAGACATCTTGATTCCAGTTCCAGCTTGACCGCTTATTAGCTATGAGAACTGGTCATGTTACTTAGTTTCCCTTTGTGTTTTCTCATCTGTGAATAAAATGAGGATGCTATCCACCCCATTGGGCTATTGTGGGAGACTAAATAAAATCCATATGTTAAGTCCTAATGCTGGGAAACAATAATTATTACTTATCATTATTTTCCCTCTATTTTGTCTTCCCACTCTCTATTAGTTAGCTCAGCTACTGGAACAAAACACCGCAGACTTGGTGGCTTAAACAATAGACATTTACTTCTCATAGTTCTGGAGGCTAGAAGTCTAAGATCATGGTGTCAGCAGGGTAGGTTTCATTCTGAAGTGCTTTCTCTTGTCTTGTCAGCAGCTGGTCTTGTGTGTTTTCCCATGACCTCTTCTTTGCCTGCACACTGGATCAAGTGAGAAAGTGATTGATCCCTGATATTTCTCCTTATAGGCAGTCCTATGAGAGCACCACCCTTACGACCTCATTTAACCATAATTGGTTCCTGAGAGGCCTTTTCTCCAAGACAGACACACTGGTGTTAGAGTGTCAACATATGGATTTGAGGGGCACACAAACATTCACATATAACTATTCCTCCCCATGTCCACACTCAATTTCTTCGTTTACCCCCACTTCCTATACCTAAAGTCAAAACTAATTTACTAAATGGCTAGAAACTCTTGGTAAAAATTACACAGGTCAAAATCTCTGATGCAATAGAATGCTAGGTATTTCACAGTTTCTACCTTTTGTTAAAAAGATATCCTCTGGGTTGGGTCATGAGCTTGTGTCTAGTTAGTAATGAAGAATCGTTTGCAGCACTTACCTATTTTGCAAACGACACTGCCTAAGACACTACCCCCAAAACTCAGTGGCTACAAATAATAAGTGTGTCTTGTTCATACAGCTGGAATCAGGTACAGCTCAGAGACTGTAGCCCGTGTGATTCTCCTGGCCTCAAACTGGCCTCTCTTGTCTGCCTGGGAGTAGATTGCCTCTTGGCTGGGGTGTCTTTCTGGGCTTCATCTGGCTGGAGCAACTCATCTCTCCCGGTCTCATTTTCCATGTCTCTCACATCCTCCCAGCAGGTTTCCCCAGACATTTTCTTCCTGGAGGTGCAGCAGTAAGCCCATCTCCAGTCCTGGGAACAGACAACAGAAGGAAACACTTGCCGTGTCCTTGGGAAGAATGAGGCATTATAGCCATTTTGCAACCTACCCCACCAAAGAGCATTTCACTACCTCTACCTCTCTGCTCCTTTTTCACTTTAAAAATTCATAAGTTTACATTAGAGAGGGTATGTGATTACACATCGTGTGTGTTGGTGGAAAAGGTTTTATGTAACTCACCAACTACCTTTTGAACACACAGACCATATTTTTTGTAATGAGACCATGGTGCCTATAAGAAAAAAGTCTTTCTTCATAAGGGTAGTGTGTATTTTGGTTCTTTGAGATTGGGTTGGTTTTTTTGTTAGGAAACATATTTAGAGAACGAGAATAATTTAACTATCATTTCTTACTGTTTCTCAACTGAGAAACTTTTTTCTGTATGCTGTATATCTCACAGAAGAGAGTATACGAATCTACATTATATGGCTGAAAAGTATCAAAAGCCTCTTCTTGATGTATTGTTAATACATTCTAATCCTCTTCTAGTTTAACTTAGTACCCAGTTGTGGCTGAGAGTGAGGGAATATGATTCGGGGAAATTGAACTGTGAGGTGCTGCCACCTTGTGTGCTGTGCCTATCAGCATCGTTACTTCCCATTCTCATCTCTAGAATACTAACCAGAAAAAAAAAATACTGCAATGGAGACATATTGTCCTTTTTAAAAGGAGGGGTTTCCTAATCCTTTTTTGTGCTTGTGGAACTCTTCAGGAACCTATGGACCTCTCTTTAGAATAATGTTTTTAAACTATGAAATAAAATGATAGACTTAGAAACTCTAAAATATAGGATTAATGAAGAATGTGTAATAAACTAGCATGTATACTTCATTAATAGGGCTTCCCTGGTGGCTCAGACGGTAAAGAATCTGCCAGCAATGCCGAAGACCCAGGTTTGATCCCTGGGTCAGGAAGATCATAGTAACCAGAAGATTTATATGGCAAAACCAATACAATATTATAAAGTAATTAGCCTCCAATTAAAATAAATTAATTTAAACTTTAAAAGATAAATAAAATAAATGCTCCCATGAAGTAAAAAAAAAAAAGAAAGAAAATGACAAATGTACCATAAACCAGCGTGTATACTTCTTCATTAATAAGTAAATCTAGTGGCCAGTCTAATAACTACTGTGATCTCAAATAAGTAAATAGAGTAAATACATTTGAGATATTGATAACATGTAATGTGATTTGAAGATGTGTGTCACAGGCTAATGCTATTATGGTTTGTTGCTTGTATTTATACTTGAAGGAAATGCTAAACTATAGTTAAAAATTATTAGAAAATATTTTTATTTTTTCCTAAGTTGACAGACCACTTGAGTTCAAGCCATGGCCCATTTTGGATACAGAGACCCCAAATTAATCATTCCTGACTCTTAATATAGTTAATATTTGATCACTAAATAAGGAAATATTAGACATCAAAACTTCCAAAAACAAATTTTCATTAAGAACCTACAAGTCTATAGAAGTCTTCTTTGAATAAGGTATTTTTAAAGAACAAAGAGTTATTTTTTTCCTCATAAGTATTATTTTCCTACGCCATGCTATAATCCGCATTTCTATAGTATAGGATATTTCTAATACTTTTATGCATGCATGTGTGTGCTCTCAGTTGTGTCTGATTCTTTGTGACCCTATGGACTGTAGCCTGCCAGGTTCCTCTGTCCATGGGATTTTTCAGGCAGGAATACTAGAGCTGGATGCCATTTCCTCATCCAGGGCATCTTCCCGACCCAAGAATTGAACCTGTGTCTCCCACTTCTCCTGCATTACAGGTGGATTCTTTTCCTGTAGGTCTACAAAATAGATGCTAGGTTTTATTTGATTTCGTAAGAAACTGACTACCTGGATTCTGATCCAAGACTTGTCTTTAATTGATTCAATGACCTTGCACATTTCTCTCCTTTGCCTCCCTCTTTCCTTCCTCCATTCCTCCCTTGCTTGTTCTCTGCTACCTTCCTTCCTTTTTCTTCCCTCCTTACTTTTCCCTGTTTCTTTGCTCCTCTCTCCTCCTCCCTCTTCCTTTTTCTTTCTCTCTCCTCTTTATTTTGCCTTCAACAAACTTTTAATAAGAGACAAACAGGTGCTAAGAATTGTGCTAAACAGTGTGTGATGATCTAAGGGGCTTCACAGTTAATTATAACAGAGCATGATCCAGAGGCAGATTAACCACACACCTAAAGCAGCTTAAGCTTCTGTGTACAGCCACTCTCCTCTATATCTGCAAAGGTCTGCGTCTGTAGATTGAACTCAGAGCAGATTGAAAATATTCAGGAGAAAAATCTCTTCAGAAAGTTCCAAAAAGCATAACTTGAATTTGCCATACTCTGCCAACTAATGATATAGTATTTTGCGATCTATTTACAAGTATTTACATGGTAGTTATATTTCATTAGGTATTATAAATAATCTGGAGATGATTTAAAGTATACAGGAGGATGTGTGCAGGTTATATGCAAATACTACACCATTTTATATAAGGAACTTGAGCGTCTGTGGATTTTGGCATCTGTCAGGGGTTCTATAATTTGTTCCCCTCAGACACAGAAGGATGGCTGTCCTACTTTAATGGTTCCAAGGAGACTTGGCTGTGATTTTACATGTTTCTATAGTTTTATAAAATTTATAAAGTGAGAAATTTAAAGCACAATCAGTTAAAACCACTGTCTCTTTGAATCTCTACTTCCACTCATGTTCATTGCTTTTATTTATTTTTTTTTAATTTTTTTATTTTTTTTTAAATTTTAAAATCTTTAATTCTTACATGCGTTCCCAAACATGAACCCCCCTCCCACCTCCCTCCCCACAACATCTCTCTGGGTCATCCCCATGCACCTGCCCCAAGCAAGCTGCACCCTACGTCAGACATGGACTGGCGATTCAATTCTTACATGACAGTATACATGTTAGAATTCCCATTCTCCCAAATCATCCCACCCTCTCCCTCTCCCTCTGAGTCCAAAAGTCCGTTATACACATCTGTGTCTTTTTTCCTGTCTTGCATACAGGGTCGTCATTGCCATCTTCCTAAATTCCATATATATGTGTTAGTATACTGTATTGGTGTTTTTCTTTCTGGCTTACTTCACTCTGTATAATTGGCTCCAGTTTCATCCATCTCATCAGAACTGATTCAAATGAATTCTTTTTAACGGCTGAGTAATACTCCATTGTGTATATGTACCACAGCTTTCTTATCCATTCATCTGCTGATGGACATCTAGGTTGTTTCCATGTCCTGGCTATTATAAACAGTGCTGCGATGAACATTGGGGTACATGTGTCTCTTTCAATTCTGGTTTCCTCGGTGTGTATGCCCAGAAGTGGGATTGCTGGGTCATAAGGTAGTTCTATTTGCAATTTTTTAAGGAATCTCCACACTGTTCTCCATAGTGGCTGTACTAGTTTGCATTCCCACCAACAGTGTAGGAGGGTTCCCTTTTCTCCACACCCTCTCCAGCATTTATTGCTTGCAGATTTTTGGATCGCAGCCATTCTGACTGGTGTGAAGTGGTACCTCATTGTGGTTTTGATTTGCATTTCTCTAATAATGAGTGATGTTGAGCATCTTTTCATGTGTTTGTTAGCCATCCGTATGTCTTCTTTGGAGAAATGTCTATTTAGTTCTTTGGCCCATTTTTTGATTGGGTCGTTTATTTTTCTGGAATTGAGCTGCAGAAGTTGCTTGTATATTTTTGAGATTAGTTGTTTGTCAGTTGTTTCATTTGCTATTATTTTCTCCCATTCAGAAGGCTGTCTTTTCACCTTGCTTATATTTTCCTTTTGTTGTACAGAAGCTTTTAATTTTAATTAGATCCCATTTGTTTATTTTTGCTTTTATTTCCAGAATTCTGGGAGGTGGATCATAGAGGATCCTGCTGTGATTTATGTCTGAGAGTGTTTTGCCTATGTTCTCCTCTAGGAGTTTTATAGTTTCTGGATCTTACATTTAGATCTTTAATCCATTTTGAGTTTATTTTTGTGTGCGGTGTTAGAAAGTGATCTAGTTTCATTCTTTTACAAGTGGTTGACCAGTTTTCCCAGCACCACTTGTTAAAGAGATTGTCTTTACTCCATTGTATATTCTTGCCTCCTTTGTCAAAGATAAGGTGTCCATATGTGTGTGGATTTATCTCTGGGCTTTCTATTTTGTTCCATTGATCTATATGTCTGTCTTTGTGCCAGTACCATACTGTCTTGATGACTGTGGCTTTGTAGTAGAGCCTGAAGTCAGGCAAGTTGATTCCTCCAGTTCCATTCTTCTTTCTCAAGATTGCTTTGGCTATTCGAGGTTTTTTGTATTTCCATACAAATCTTGAAATTATTTGTTCTAGTTCTGTGAAAAATGTGGCTGGTAGCTTGACAGGGATTGCATTGAATTTGTAAATTGCTTTGGGTAGTATACTCATTTTCACTATATTGATTCTTCCGATCCATGAACATGGTATATTTCTCCATCTATTAGTGTCCTCTTTGATTTCTTTTCATCAGTGTTTTATAGTTTTCTATATATAGGTCTTTAGTTTCTTTAGGTAGATATATTCCTAAGTATTTTATTCTTTTCGTTGCAATGGTGAATGGAATTGTTTCCTTAATTTCTTTTTCTACTTTCTCATTATTCGTGTATAGGAATGCAAGGGATTTCTGTGTGTTGATTTTATATCCTGCAACTTTACTATATTCATTGATGAGCTCTAGTAATTTTCTGGTGGAGTCTTTAGGGTTTTCCATGTAGAGGATCATGTCATCTGCAAACAGTGAGAGTTTTACTTCTTCTTTTCCAATTTGGATTCCTTTTATTTCTTTTTCTGCTCTGATTGCTGTGGCCAAAACTTCCAGAACTATGTTGAATAGTAGCGGTGAAAGTGGACACCCTTGTCTTGTTCCTGACTTTAGGGGAAATGCTTTCAATTTTTCACCATTGAGGATAATGTTTGCTGTGGGTTTGTCATATATAGCTTTTATTATGTTGAGGTATGTTCCTTCTATTCCTGCTTTCTGGAGAGTTTTTATCATAAATGGATGTTGAATTTTTGTCAAAGGCCTTCTCTGCATCTATTGAGATAATCATATGGTTTTTATTTTTCAATTTGTTAATGTGGTGAATTACATTGATTGATTTGCGGATATTGAAGAATCCTTGCATCCCTGGGATAAAGCCCACTTGGTCATGGTGTATGATCTTTTTAATGTGTTGTTGGATTCTGATTGCTAGAATTTTGTTGAGGATTTTTGCATCTATGTTCATCAGTGATATTGGCCTGTAGTTTTCCTTTTTTGTGACATCTTTGTCAGGTTTTGGTATTAGGGTGATGGTGGCCTCATAGAATGAGTTTGGAAGTTTACCTTCCTCTGCAATTTTCTGGAAGAGTTTGAGGAGGATAGGTGTTAGCTCTTCTCGAAATTTTTGGTAGAATTCAGCTGTGAAGCCGTCTGGACCTGGGCTTTTGTTTGCTGGAAGATTTCTGATTACCAGTTTCAATTTCCGTGCTTGTGATGGGTCTGTTAAGATTTTCTATTTCTTCCTGGTTCAGTTTTGGAAAATTGTACTTTTCTAAGAATTTGTCCATTTCTTCCACGTTGTCCATTTTATTGGCATACAACTGCTGATAGTAGTCTCTTATGATCCTTTGTATTTCTGTGTTGTCTGTTGTGATCTCTCCATTTTCATTTCTAATTTTATTGATTTGATTTTTCTCTCTTTGCTTCTTGATGAGTCTGGCTAATGGTTTGTCAATTTTATTTATCCTTTCAAAGAACCAGCTTTTGGCTTTGTTGATTTTTGCTATGGTCTCTTTTGTTTCTTTTGCATTTATTTCTGCCCTAATTTTTTAAGATTTCTTTCCTTCTACTAACTCTGGGGTTCTCCAACTCTTCCTTTTCTAGTTGCTTTAGTTGCAGAGTTAGGTTATTTATTTGACTTTTTTCTTGTTTCTTTGAGGTATGCCTGTATTGCTATGAACTTTCCTCTTAGCACTGCTTTTATAGTGTCCCACAGGTTTTGGGTTGTTGTGTTTTCATTTTCATTAGTTTCTATGCATATTTTGATTTCTTTTTTGATTTCTTCTGTGATTTGTTGGTTATTCAGAAGTGTGTTGTTCAACCTCCATATGTTGGAATTTTTAATAGTTTTTCTCCTGTAATTGAGATCTAATCTTAATGCATTATGGTCAGAAAAGATGCTTGGAATGATTTCGATTTTTTTTGAATTTATCAAGTTTAGATTTATGGCCCAGGATGTGATCTATCCTGGAGAAGGTTCCATGAGCACTGAAAAAAAAGTGAAATTCATTGTTTTGGGGTGAATGTCCTATAGATATCAATTAGGTCTAACTGATCTAATGTATCATTTAAAGTTTGCGTTTCTTTGTTAATTTTCTGTTTAGTTGATCTGTCCATAGGTGTGAGTGGGGTATTAAAGTCTCCCACTATTATTGTGTTATTGTTGATTTCCCCTTTCATACTTGTTAGCATTTGTCTTACATATTGCGTGGGCTCCTATATTGGGGCATATATATTTATAATTGTTATATCTTCTTCTTGGATTGTTCCTTTGATGCATTATGTAGTGGCCTTCTTTGTCTCTTTTCACAGCCTTTGTTTTAAAGTCTATTTTATCGGATATGAGTATTGCCACTCCTGCTTTCTTTTGGTCTCTATTTGCGTGGTATATCTTTTTCCAGCCCTTCACTTTCAGTCTGTATGTGTCCCTTGTTTTGAGGTGGGTCTCTTGTAAGCAGCATATAGAGGGGTCTTGTTTTTTGTATCCATTCGGCCAGTCTCTGTCTTTTGGTTGGGCGTTCAACCCATTTACGTTTAAGGTAATTATTGATAAGTGTGATCCCGTTACCATTTACTTTATGTTTGGGTTCGGGTTTATACACCCTTTTGTGTTTCCTGTCTAGAGAATATCCTTTAGAATTTGTTGGAGAGCTGGTTTGGTGGTGCTGAATTCTCTCAGCTTTTGCTTGTCTGTAAAGCTTTTGATTTCTCCTTCGTATTTGAATGAGATCCTTGCTGGGTACAGTAATCTGGGCTGTAGGTTATTGTCTTTCCATCACTTTAAGTATGTCTTGCCATTCCCTCCTGGCCTGAAGAGTTTCTATTGAAAGATCAGCTGTTATCCTATAGGAATCCCCTTGTGTGTTATTTGTTGTTTTTCCCTTGCTGCTTTTAATATTTGTTCTTTGTGTTTGATCTTTGTTAATTTGATTAATATGTGTCTTGGGGTGTTCGCCTTGGGTTTATCCCTATTTGGAACTCTCTGTGTTTCTTGGACTTGGGTGATTATTTCCTTCCCCATTTTAGGGAAGTTTTTCAACTATTATCTCCTCAAGGATTTCTCTGATCTTTCTTTCTGTCTTCTTCTTCTGGGACTCCTATAATTCGAATGTTGGAGCGTTTCATATTGTCCTGGAGGTCTCTGAGATTGTCCTCATTTCTTTTAATTCGTTGTTCTTGTTTCCTCTCTGATTCATTTATTTCTACCATTCTATCTTCTATTTCACTAATCCTATCTTCTGCCTCCGTTATTCTACTAATTGTTGCCTC
>NW_017202368.1:0-6398 GCF_001704415.2 Capra hircus
CCTCCAGTCGAAATTAGGCCCATTTCCGCTGAGGCGTCTCGAGGCTATCACATCTAACCTCTGGAAATTCCCAAAGAGTCCTTCACACCTTGCTGCAACTCAAGAAGTTCCCCAACATACCCGTCTCCACTCCAGAGGAAGCATGAGGGTCCGCCGACATCCAGAGGAGCCCCGTTTCTGCCTTGTAGCTCGAGATGAGGGATCCTTTCCCTGCGTGGTCCGGAAAGAATTCCCAGCGTTCCTGTCCATTCTCAAGAGAAGACCCTTTCCACAGGAAAGGCGAGAGGAACTCCAGGGTCGTGCCACCATTCCCAGAGTCCCCCAGATGTCTCAGTCCTTTCCAGAGGAACCTGTTTTCCCTGCACTGCCTCGACTTTCACGCCGAGGATCGATTCACTCCACAGTGGCATGTGGACAGCCCTGTGGGAAAGCCTCGAGGGAAAGCCTCGTGGGAAAGCCTTGAGGGAAAGCCACAGATCCCTTGATCCATGCGACGGGAAGCGTGACTCTGCTACTACAGCTCGGGAGGAAAGCGCTCGTGCATTCCCTGACTCGAGCCGAGGACTAACTCCCCCGTGGAGACTCCAGAAGTACCCTCAGATAAATGTCAGCACTGGAGAGGAATCCTCAGGTTCTGGCACTGACTCGACACAAGGTCTTAGGCCCCGGCATCAACGGGAGAGGAATCCCAAGAGGCCCCCTAGCAGCTCGCATGGGGACTGGCCTTTCCTTAGGCCACCAGATCGGGTCCCTGAGGTCCCCGTCGTAAGTAGAGAGCACCTGCCGCAACTCAAGAAAATCCAGGAGGTTTTCCCCTCCAGGCGAGATGAGGCCCGTTTCCATTGAAGGCATATCGAGGCTAATCACAGCGAAATTCTGGAACGTCCAAAGGGTCCTTCACACCCTTGCTGCAACTCAAGATGTTCCCCGACATACCCGTTCCCACCCGAGAGAAAACACGAGGATTGTGCCCACATAGAGAGGAGCCCCATTTCCCCCTCGTACCTCGAGATGAGGCATCCTTTCCCCGCCTCCTCGGGAAAGATTTCCTGGCGTTCCCGATGCATCTCAAGAGGAGGCGCTCTCGACAGGAAAGGCGAGAGGAACTCCAGTGTCGTGCCATCATTCCAAGAGTCCCCCAGATGTCTCAGTCCATTTCAGAGGAACCTGTTTCCCTGCACTGCCTCGACTTTCACGCCGAGGATCGACTCACACCACGGTGGCACGTGGGACAGCCCTGTGGGAATGCCTCCTGGGAAAGCCACGTGGGAAAGCCTGGAGGGAGAACCACAGATCCCTTCATACACTCGACGGTGCCGGCGTCCAGCCCCGGTGGATCCAGGGAATTCTAAGGGTGGACGGTGTTGGCATGGTAAGACTTCTTTATTTATTAATATAAGATTAGATTAAGAAACTGTAGTGTAGTAGGAAGATTAAGTGGAGGAAGAGGGCTGAATAGCTTGGTGTACGGGGAAGGCCAATAAAATTCCAGACAAGGAATTTGCACCATCTACTTTGGGACACCGGCCCCGCTCTAGTATCTAAGGGTGCCTCGCCTTAAGCTTCCTTTCGTGCGGGTCTTAACAGCCAGGGCAAGTAAGTAACCTGGCGAGCCTCCGCGCCCCAGGTGGAGATTCAGCCTGAAGTTAAAGAGCAGAGAGAGGGAAGGGAGAGAAGAAAAGAGAGAGAAAATCACGGGGGGAGCCAGAGTCCCAAGAAACCAGGCCGAGAGACTAGTTCGAGAAGCTGGCCCGAGAAACTGGCCCCCCTCCTTTATTGTTCAGAAGGCCTTTGATACACAGAGATCAATGGTAACACAAAATTATGTAGCGTTCGCAACCCAGATTCTTTCTGTATATCATTTTGTATACAAAAGGTCTCAGGTGATTTACATTATCTTCTGGCCAAGAGGCTTGTTAACACTTTTTGGCTCTCTTCCTTAATGAATGTTAATTTTGTTTCCCCTGAAGTGTTTTTTTTTTTTAGTCTGCATCTCCTTAAAGCATTAAAGTTACATCTCTATAGAACAAACGTGCCGTGGGATATAACAAAGAAGGTACTTAACTCAAAGATCTAATGTTGCTAATACCAGGTCTACTACTTGTTTTTCTATACGCCAACTATATCTAAAAATAAAGGATATGAAAATTTGGCAGCAAGCATTGACTCAACAAATGAAACTTTTCATCAGTCCTATTCTAAAGATTTAGACTCTTCAGAAGCCCCTACATTCCTAGGATGTTTTAAGCTTCCTTTGCCTCCTGCGGTCAGCAGGCCTCAAACAATCACATGCGCAGCTGTATGAGTCCTGCAGGCAGGCTAGAAAGCCATCAGAGGGGTTTTTAGATTGAAACACTCTTTCAAATGCAGAAGACTGAAGCCCTGAATTGACTTTTTCCAGAAAATGTCAAAAGAGTGGAAAAGCAGAGCACAAAAGCCGGCAGATTTTTGTTGGGTACATGCTTAGGAATTTCCAGAGGGGTCCCTGAAGTCTGAGCACGCCTTGTGTATGTCAGCTTCCTTCCTCATGACCTTGTCATGGGCGGGCTTCCTCACACTGGCTCCCGGCATCTCACCCTTTTCCATTTTAATTAATTAATTAATTAATTTTAAAATCAGGTGCAGTTCGATCGCGAGATTCCAAATGTTCTGCTGAAGAATCTAGACAATACAGGGAAGAATGATTACGAGGAGCAAGATTATAAACAGTTGACAGAATAGTCTTTCCAGAAATGAAGTTAGAGAAAGTGTGGAGAAAGTCATTGGCTTCTCCTGCGGTGGTAAAATCTAATCGGGAGTGTTCCAAGGTCTGAATCTGATTATGAAGTTTCCCTAAGTCTAAACTAATATCTGAGCTGTTCCAAAACACCTAAAACTTGATTTTTTAACATATTGGGCATTTACACTTGTTGAGTCAATGATTGCTGTCATAGTAACAATAACAGTTGTTGTAACACAGCAAGAACATAATTATCATATCAATAAGTTGTTACAGTTACAGGACATCTTTAAAACCACAAAAGAGCATACATTACTTTGAGGAGTTAAACAAGATGAAAACATCCATGGTTCACAAGTTGCTACATTAGGTACGTTAAGTTTTCTGGAATCATTGGTGAAAAGAAGAACATAAGGAGAGGATAGACAAGCCAAAATAGAGTAAATAGAGTCATTTTCTGGTTGGAGTTTGCGCTGCAGCAGCTGTTAGTCCCGCCGGGATCTTGATGTTTCTTTTGCCTCCTTCTGCCATCGCGCGTGGCTGCCAAGCTACACGAAAATTTGAGCAAATAGTTTACAGTTCCCATACATCTCCTTTCCCATCAAGTCTCTATCCCATAGTTTCGCAGATGGACGCTGGCGGAGCACTAGGTCCCATCAGTCAGTAAGGCTGGCCCCGCCCTTGGCTTTCGGTGCGGCTGTTTCCCGCGGCGGTGGCGGCAGAGAAGTTCCCTTTTTCTTTTGTGGCGAATCAGTCTGTCCGGGATCCAAATTGACGAATCTGCACCCTGTGAAAAAAACATAAACACTTCCTCGACCCGCAGTAAATTCTGGGTCAGGATCTTTTTGTTATCTGGAGGAGATCTTTTCACTTTATCAACGGTTTTACATCTTATAGTTCCAAACAAATCAGCATTTAACTTATTACAAAGAGAACATGTTGTAAAATCTGATGGAGGAAAAACTATATTTAAATTATCCTTTTTTAATTTTTGAATTAACAAAGCATGTGAGGGTAAATGATGCAAGATTTGACCACAATAATTTCCTATAGCAATCTGCCAATCATCATCAAACATTTGAAAAGCATCAAGTTGTTTTGTTATATGGAATTACAATTTTTGATGGCTCTTTACTAAACAATTTAATAAATCAGTATACTTGAATTAATCTTTTTAATTAATATGTCAGTAATTTTTCCTTAGGCAGAGGCCATTGTTCCACCCACGCCAGATCTTGAGATTTTCATGTAATGGGGTAGGCAGCAAAAACACTGGCCTTCATTATAAATTTGGATATCCCAATCCAGTACATAGCTTGCGAGGAGTTGGACAAATTGGCTCAATTATTTTTGTCTGTTGTTTACCCAATCCTTTTGATGGATCATAGCCTATCTGCAGCATCTGAGAGGTCACTTTATCATCAGGGCTAAAAAGTAACACTCCCATTTGAGATAGCATGTCCCTCCCCCACAGGGTAAGGGGGAGCGAAGGAACAACATAAGGTTGGAAAGTTCCACAGGTATCCTCAAATTGCCAATCTAAAATTTTTGCACTGTTAACTACTGTGGGGGCTTGAGGGCAAATAAAACAAAATTTGACTCCTGAAATCTATCAGAGCAACTTGCCAAATCATCACTATTTTTGTAAAAGACTTGCAGTTGATCCTTATTGAATGGAATTAATATATTTGTTACTTATTTTCCAAAAAGTTTTACACTTCTTTTTCTTTTTTTTTTAATTAATGTTCCACCAAGTTGGGATAAGATAAAACTATTTTTCTTGGGGTCATTGGTAGATGGAACCAATGGGCCTTCTTGTCACAAGCATCCTGTAGGTATACATTTGTGGCAAGAATAATTTAATCTCCTCTTTTGGCAATATTAATCTTAATTACTGATCATTTAAAGCCTCATTCACTTTAACAAAAGCCAACTCTGTCTCACTAGTCAACCTTTTCTTAGAACTGGGATTAGGATTGTTTTTTTAAGCAATCAAACAAAAGGCTTTAAATCTACAGAAGTCAGTTTTTAAATGTGGCATATCCAATTAATATCACCTAATAATTTTTGGAAATCATTTAAAGTTAGTAAACAATCTCTCAGCAGCTTTAAAGGGACATTATCAGTTTTAAAACTTTTGGCAGACCTAAATATAAGAAGCAGGAAAAGAGGTGTTACACAATATCTTTATAAGCTTTTTCAATGATCTTGGTATAACCCAAATCTGGTCTATAGCCTTTTAGATGACAAGTAACCATTTAATCTTTGCTTGCATACTTCCAGCAACGGGGAGCTCACTACTCACCAAGGTTTTAAACTCTCTCTCACCTCTTATTTTTATAGCATTTCCATCTTGCATACCACTTTCTCTAATCCTATGAACTCATTTTCAGTAGTATATGTTGGCCAGGAGCTGGGCCAGTCTCTCAGCAATGTAAGAAACGTCTTGTCTATTGTCTAACAGCCATGACATTTATATCCTTGAATTAAAAAATCTTTTAAAGACCTAGAAGCTGCAATATTCTGCACCCAAAAAAGCTAGATCTAGATCCTCTGGGGCTTTTTTTGTCTGGTTTTTCTGTCTGGTAATAAGGTAAAAGCAAAAGCTGTGCTATTTTTTTTAATTTTTTATTAATTGCACAGTTTAGCAGGTGGCGAGATCAAAACTTCAATTTTTTCAGTATAATCAGAATTTACTACACAAGACACTACCGAAATTTTTGAAAAGAAAGCAAGCTATGCCCCAGCACAAGTCTTACCATGTCCTCAGGCAGGGACTAGCCACTCCCATTGGAATCTGAGTCAGGAGTATTATTATTGAGGTGGTGGAACTGAGGTCCAGGCCTGAGCTACCTGGGGTTGTTTGGTACGGGTTTTGTCTCTGTTTAGCAGGACATTTTGGCAAAAAATGTTCTATTTGGCCTCAAGAGAAACATTTTGCATTTGTAAAGTCCTTTTTATTACGAATATTTTTCTTTCTTTTTTTCTGTTTTTCTTCCTTTTTGGGGGGGGGGGAGTGAGGCCCCTCCTGAGGGGATTTTATGCAAGGAGCAAGCTCTGTTTTAAAAGCTCTTTTGCTCAAAAATATTGTCACTATCGTTTTCAAACTTAAGCCATGTTTTGGGAGGCTTTGGATATTAAAGTGGGAGTTCTTAAGCCCTGGGGAGCGCAAGCAGAGGTTGCAGTGGTCGCCTTAAATAAGATACCTTTTTTAAAGATTTGGTTTGTGTAGAGGGGGAGGGGGCTCTCCAGGGCGCTCGGCCGCTGCGTCCTGTAAGCACCCTCCTTCCTCGGGAGGAAGAGTACTGTCTGTCTCCTTTTGTTTGCCAATGGCAGAAAATATGATCTGCGTAGAAGGTGGGAGACCCACTACCATTAACTGCTATACCTCTCCCATAGGCTATCTAACAGCCTCATGACAGGGGTCCAGAACATTTGTAATCATACTTTACAGAGCAAAAGCATTTACAGGCCCATGCAAAGTATAATAAGTTTTTAGCTGTTTTCCTAGCTTCACCCAAGTATCTAAATCCCTTTTCTGGAAACCAAGGACATTGCTCTCGTAACACTAGCCTTTTAATCTTTAATTTGTCTTTTTTGTTTAACAGTTACAAAATTACTTGTATAAAGAGGTGTTCATTGTTTTGAGTCATTGTTACCCCTGTCAGAAAATTAAAGA